>NW_028318814.1:195000-220000 GCF_062004578.1 Staurois parvus | reverse complement strand
GGGATAGTGGTACAGGAGGAGATAGCTGTGGGGGATGGGGAGGTAGGAAGAGTGGAGGAGGTCGGCAGGTTATCAGGGGGTGGGGTAGGCTTCCCTGAAGAGATGGGTTTTCAGGGTGCGCCTAAAGGAGAGGAGAGTAGGTGATAATCTGATGGGTTGGGGCAGGGAGTTCCAGAGGATGGGTGACACCCTGGAGAAGTCCTGGAGGCGGGCATGGGAGGCGGAGACCAGGGAACTAGAGAGAAGGAGGTCTTGTGAGGAGCGGAGTGTGCGTGTTGGGCGGTACTTGGATATTAGGTCGGTGATGTAGTTCGGGGCAGTATGGTGGACGGCTTTGTACGTCAGTGTTAGGATTTTGAATTTGATCCGTTGCGCAATCGGAAGCCAGTGGAGGGATTGGCAGAGGGGGGTGGAGGACACTGAGTGGAGGACAGTGGAGGGATTGGCAGAGGGGGGTGGCGGAGACGGAGCGGTTGGAAAGGTGAATGAGTCTGGCAGCCGTATTCAGGATCGACTGAAGTTATATATATGTGACGGGAGTCACGTTGGGTGAGGGGCCCATGGAACACAGCTCCCTTTGGAGAGGTGGGGAGACCCCTGTCTCAGCTCCCCATATCCCTATTATGTGTAAGTCACCCTGTGCCTGTTAGGGGTACAGGGTGAAATGTCTTGCTATTGAGTAGACATGTATAGGTGGGGTGTGGGGGTTGTTCATTGTTTACTGCCACATGGTCCCATTGTTCTATTGTGTCTTGCTTGCAAAGCAAACTATTATGGGATGTATGTGTTTATGTGTATTGGCTTGGTGGAGGTGTTTGCTGTGTTTCTCTTGTTACTAAATGTTTCGCCCCGCCCTGTCTATATATCTTGTGTCTGTGTTAAAATAAAGCAGTCTATTTCCTGTTTTAATAAGAGTCTGGTGCTGTCTCGTCTTGTATGGTCAGCGGTGGTTTCCGTGGATCTGTGTTCGGACAGGGAAGCGGGAGTCTAACGGAAATACCTTAGTGTAGTCGGGGTCCGGTTCCGTTACATTGGTGGCAAGTGGTGGGATTGTGCTTCCAAGCTGTGAACACTTCCAAACCACCACTGGGATTCAAGATGAGGAAAGGAGACGTCAGTCACCCCAATGGAGATATGGACCTGGCATCAGAGTTCTCAGGGCTACTGCAGACCGTTCTTGCAACATACTCCAGGACTGTGTCTACGGATCAGTACCCGGAGCTCAGGCAGCGGATTTGGGAGGTTCTATGGAAAGGAGCTCTCCAGGTTGCTGGTATTGACAATGGAAAGTGCTATCCAACCCCAGGGGAATGGGCCAGAGACCATCGGAAGTTACGGATGCCATTCCTGGGAGAGCGACCCCAGGAGCAATGGGTGACTGAGTTGGACAGGCTGGTCCAGCAGGAGATAGAGCTGGACAACCGATATCGGGCTCTGCAATGGTACGCAGAGCAGGAATATTTAGGGGTGTGGGGAGTGCTCTCCAGAGGGATATGACTTTGGTGGCCCTGGATTGCTGTGGGAGAGCCTTACAGATCATTTTGTGTTTGGCGATAAAGGAGAACCTACCCTGGAGGAGTTGCGAAAAGTTAGAGAGGCTATGTTCGGTCTCACAGGGGTCTCAGAGCTTGAACCAGATCTGCAATCTTCTCGAGGGACCTACCTAAAAACGCCAACATGACATAGGAGTGTTCTAAAATTTCTGGGATGATACGTAATCTTTGCTGATATGAAGGAATCAAAGTGGCCTCCCCATAGTCATGACCCCAACTCTACTGAACATCTTTGGGATGGATTGGAACACCCAATGTGAGTCAATTCTTCTCATCCAACACCAGTATCTGACTTCATGAATGTTCTTTTGAACCACAGACACACTCAAAAATCTTGGGGAAGTCTGATCAGAGAAGTGGGGGTTGTTAAAGCCACAAAGGTGGGCCAACTCCATATCAATGCCCATGGCTTTGGAAAGGGATGTCCAACAAGTTTCTATAGGTGAGATAGTCAGGTGACATCAAACCTTTGGCCATATGGTGTATCTTCACTGGGATAGGTTTTTCTGATTCTTGAGTATATACTTTTCCATAACTTACTACTTAATTAAATACGAGGTTCAAATAAACCCACAAACTGAGGTCTTGCTACTTTCAGATCTCCGCTAACATAACCAAACACATTTCTTCCTCGGGGGACCTACCTAGAAATGCCAGCATGACATAAGAGTGTTCTAAAAATTCCGAGACAGTAAGTAATCTACGTTGTTTTTTTTTTTTTTAATCTTTTCTTCTGTATCTTTGCTTTGTTTATGAATAATTAAAGGTTAAATATTAAATTGCAAACTATAAATGCGTTGGGCGTACCTGCAATCAGCAGTCCGTGCTTCTCGGCTGTGGCCAAGTCCTTCACTTAACCAGTTTGAAAATTCACTCCATTTGTGCTAGCAATACTTTCCTCTCTCTCCCAGGGAGCATGTAAAATATGAAGACGTCAGTGATATGGAATAAACAGGACACACAGGGAGCTTGTGAATTCAGAATAAAATAAAGATATTCTCCAACTCATAAACACTTGGCCCGAGGCCATACCGTGTATCTGTGTTCAGGGAGACATTTGTACGCTTGTAGATATAGGATTTCCTTATGCTCGGTGGGTCTTATATATACACCCTTCAGCAGGAGAAATCTATAGGATGTAGGTCAGATCAGAAAACCTATAATAAGCCGGTGTGCTGCCGTGCATTAGGGCTTGGGGACCCCCCCCCCCAAAAAAAATGTTTGCCCCTTTCCCCTAATTGGAGCACCCTCAAACCCTTAAAAAAATGTATACATTCCTTAAGTCTGGTCATGTGATGTCATGAATACATTCCTGTGAATCCACTCCATGGGGGCGGAGCCATGACATCTTAGGGTATCAAGGACTGGGTTGAATGATGCAAGGCGTCAGATGTCATTCAACAGGGCCCACTGATAAGGCAGTACAGCCAGCTCCCTTGTACTGAGTCTGAGCCCAGGGGTGCATTTACCACAAGGCAAACAAGGCATTTGCCTAGGGCGGCATTTTTCAGGGGGGCAGCGCCTCCCAAGAAGGAATGGAAGAATGGACACACGCAGCATGGGGACTAGGTGGGATCTGAGAGAGGCTGCAGGCTGCTTGATGGTGTATGCAGAGCCTGACTCTTGTTCCTGGGATGTCCAGAGCTGTGAAGGCGAGTGTCTTATCTCTTGCCGGGGTATGGGGGGATGGGTTGCCAGTGTATGGGGGGGGGTGGGAAGAGGAAGGCTCTATTGGCTGGAGTGTTGTTGGTCACTGTCAGGATCCTTGGGGGTGGGAGCCAATTTTTGTGTTGCCTAGAGCAACATGAAACCTAAATACACCACTGTCTGGGCCCCATCAATTCAAAAGGGGGGGCAGGACCTGCCAAGCAGGAGTGCTGACTGCCCACACGGAAGAAAAATATCTTTTAAATATATTTAAAAAATATTCTTTCCAAATATGCTTCAATGATGCATGGACACAGAAGTGATCAGTACTGATCTTTCACTGAGTTCATTCAGGAAAGAAAGGGGCCAGTAAATAGGACATATTTCCCCTCCCCACTCCCTATCCTGAAACAATCCTACGGTGTGCTTGCAACAGCTGATGGCAGGAGAGGAGGGAAGCCAGCAGCACTGCAGTGGTGGGGGGCACACAGGGGGGGGGGGGTCGGACAACAGGGAGGTGGGGGAGCAGATACAAATCCCCCTGCAGCACGGACAAAGGGAGTGAAAGAAGGAGAAGCCGGCATGCGCTACAGGGGGAGCCACAGGAGTTGGCAATAAGGCAGTACACCCGCATGGAAGAAAAATGTATTTTAAAAATATTCTTCCCAAATATATTGATATATATTTGAAATACTACAATTTTGGCCGTATTCAATATATTTCAAAATATATTTCAATAAATATAAATAAAGATACATACTTGTGATTGGTCGTTTCTGATCATGTGACCACTGTGACAGCCAATCACAGTGGTCACAAGAGCAGAAAGCCTGCCTCCCCCTCCTGGCATTTAGGTCCTCTTAAAGGGCCAGGGGAGGCAGTGACAAGGGGTTAGGAGGCTCACACTCAGCTATTGATAATGATATCATTGACAAAAATGTAACAATTAAACATTATTACATATTTTAATTTATATTCATCTTTTAAAAAAAAATAAATAAAGGTAGCAATGGCTCATACTCCGCAGTCATTTATTTACAATTAGAGCTCAGCAGAGTTCCTCTTTAACTGACAGTTGATTTTGGTGAGAAATAGATTTTCTGAATGTGAATTAATTACATGTTAAAAAATGTAATAAAAAAGGATACATATAAAAAAAAATTTTTGAAAAAAATGAAGGACTTGTTCAAATGCACTTTTCTCTCTGAAGAGCAGTCAGCATTTGGAGAGCTCTTTAGATCAATCATGGGGAACTCTAGATGCATACTTGTGATTGGTCGTTTCTGATCATGTGACCACTGCAGCAGCCAATCACAGTGGTCACAAGAGCAGAAAGCCTGCCTCCCCCTCCTGGCATTTAGATCCTCTTAAAGGGCCAGGGGAGGCAGTGACAAGGGGTTAGGAGGCTCTCACTCAGCTATTGATAATGATTTCAATGACAAAAATGTAACAATTAAACATTATTACAGATTTTAATTTATATTCATCTTTAAAAAAAAAAAAGAAATAAAGGTAGCAATGGCTCATACTCCGCAGTCATTTATTTCCAATTAGCGCTCGGCAGAGTTCCTCTTTAACTGACAGTTAATTTTGGTGAGAAATAGATTTTCTGAATGTGAATTAATTACATGTTAAAAAATGTAATAAAAAAGGATACATTTAAAAAAAAAAACAAATTTGAAAAAAATTAAGGACTTGTTCAAATGTGCTTTTCTCTCTGAAGAGCAGTCAGCATTTGGAGCGCTCTGTAGATCAATTATAGGGAGCTCTAGATGCATACTTGTGATTGGTCGTTTCTGATCATGTGACCACTGTGACCAGTGGACACAAGAGCAGAAAGCCTGCCTCCCCTTCCTGGCATTTAGATCCTCTTAAAGGGCCAGGGGAGGCAGTGACAAGGGGTTAGGAGGCTCACACTCAGCTATTGATAATGATTTCAATGACAAAAATGTAACAATTAAACATTATTACATATTTTAATTTATATTCATCTTTAAAAAAAAAAAAAGAAATAAATGTAGCAATGGCTCATTCTCTGCAGTCATTTATTTCCAATTAGCGCTCGGCAGAGTTCCTCTTTAACTGACAGTTAATTTTGGTGAGAAATAGATTTTCTGAATGTGAATTAATTACATGTTAAAAAATGTAATAAAAAAGGATACATTTAAAAAAAAAAAACAAATTTGAAAAAAATTAAGGACTTGTTCAAATGTGCTTTTCTCTCTGAAGAGCAGTCAGCATTTGGAGCGCTCTGTAGATCAATTATAGGGAGCTCTAGATGCATACTTGTGATTGGTCGTTTCTGATCATGTGACCACTGTGACCAGTGGACACAAGAGCAGAAAGCCTGCCTCCCCTTCCTGGCATTTAGATCCTCTTAAAGGGCCAGGGGAGGCAGTGACAAGGGGTTAGGAGGCTCACACTCAGCTATTGATAATGATTTCAATGACAAAAATGTAACAATTAAACATTATTACATATTTTAATTTATATTCATCTTTAAAAAAAAAAAAAGAAATAAATGTAGCAATGGCTCATTCTCTGCAGTCATTTATTTCCAATTAGCGCTCGGCAGAGTTCCTCTTTAACTGACAGTTAATTTTGGTGAGAAATAGATTTTCTGAATGTGAATTAATTACATGTTAAAAAATGTAATAAAAAAGGATACATTTAAAAAAAAAAAACAAATTTGAAAAAAATTAAGGACTTGTTCAAATGTGCTTTTCTCTCTGAAGAGCAGTCAGCATTTGGAGCGCTCTGTAGATCAATTATAGGGAGCTCTAGATGCATACTTGTGATTGGTCGTTTCTGATCATGTGACCACTGTGACCAGTGGACACAAGAGCAGAAAGCCTGCCTCCCCCTCCTGGCATTTAGATCCTCTTAAAGGGCCAGGGGAGGCAGTGACAAGGGGTTAGGAGGCTCTCACTCAGCTATTGATAATGATTTCAATGACAAAAATGTAACAATTAAACATTATTACAGATTTTAATTTATATTCATCTTTAAAAAATAAATAAATAAAGGTAGCAATGGCTCATACTCCGCAGTCATTTATTTCCAATTAGCGCTCAGCAGAGTTCCTCTTTAACTGACAGTTGATTTCGTCGAGAAATAGATTTTCTGAATGTGAATTAATTACATGTTAAGTAGAAAGAAACTAGGAAGATTTGTCTTCATTAGATGGAATGGGTTTTGATGTGCGTACTGTCAGAGGAGAGAGAGTTATCATGGGAAAATGGGTAGAGGAATCTTGCCGGATACAAAGTAGAGATTAGCTGCATGTCAGTACTCGGAAAATGGAACGCCGTGGATTTGTTTAAAGTGCAATTCCACCTCGGAGCGCGTTTTTTTTGGGGAAATAAATGCAGCCTAACCGATACATCTTAACCCGTGTAATTGTTTATTTCTTGTGTCTTTTGCCTGATTTCCCCTCTCAGAAGTTTTCAGTCTGGAAAACGTTCCTGATGTAAAGAGGGATACCGTCTTGTGTTCGCTCCAGGAACACGCACAAAATTGCATGCATGTAAAAATTGTATAAAACAGAAAAGGTTTTGGCGCCATAAATAAAGGATAAATAAAAATATAAATAATAAAAAAAAACTAAAAAAAAGTCCAATAGTTTCCAGCAGAAATGAAAAATCTCTCATTAAGAAACTAAATTAAAAAAATGAAGAAAGACTATAGGAGTCCATCAACACCGTCACCTACTGTGGCATGGCGGCCATCTTGTTGGTTAGAAACATACCATTTGGGTATATGGTGACATGCTGTTTTAATTATTTTTTGATGTACGTTTAATAGTACATTGTAAAGCAATAAATCCTTCTAATTATACTACACTATGAGGATTCTTTTGCTTTTTGGATGATTTTATCCTCTTTGAGGATAATTCATTTCAACACCATCACGTCTGAAAATACTGTGGCGTGGCAGCCATCTTGTTGGTTAGAAACATACCATTTGGTCATATGGTGACATGCTGTTTTAATTATTTTTTGATGAACGTTTAATACTACGTTGTAATGCAATAAATCCTTCTAATTATACTACATTATGAGGATTCTTTTGCTTTTTGGATGATTTTGTCCTCTTTGAGGATAATTCATTTCAACAACGTCACCTCTGAAAATGATTGCTCCTTACCTGACTGAGGTGACCCCCACAATTAAGTGAGAGTCAAGAAAAGCGTAGTGCAAATTTGGATGGCGAACTCCGACATTTCTAACTCTGGAGGGATAAGCACAGGATATAGACAAACGCCTGTTGGATCTCTTTCAATGGATTCCCACATCAAGGCATTGACTCCAACTTATATTCCAGGTAATATTGCCAGATGTAGACTTGCTGTCCTTAATGAAATAGCAGACGTGGTAACGCACGTGGTCAGAATAGCACCAGTTGCACAGCTCCCGATGTACTCAGGACAATGTCTTTTGGCACACTGACTTATGAAGGTTGGTGCTCCATGTAATTGTGCGTGCAGCCATGTGCTGCCATCTGTTGGTGTGTTACATAACTAGTTTTTGATATCACCTCGTGTAATGTTAATTGCCTGGCTGCCATGCTTATCCATTGGTGACATGAAACAAGGTCTTGCTTGACTCTGACTTTCCCTTTCTGAATGTATGTTCTGGTTCCGTGATTTAGAAGGGCTATTGGAGAAAACACTTGCTATGAGAGAAACATGGAGACCATTATTGATGCCCTTGACTTCTGTCAAGCTGACCTTCTTGCTTTAATACTTTGGGTATCTGAACCAGAATCAATATGCAGATAAGGAACTCTGATTTTCCTGGTCTGCGCACTTGTTCTGGGTTTGTGACTCAGAAATGACTGAAGCCAGAGGATTAGCATGACAGGCAGCAAGCCTTTTGAGGAGGCAAAGCAATAGGTGTCTGTTTTTCTCATGCCGATTTGCCTTTCTAAGCCGTTTTACAACAGAATCATTTTTTTATTCTGGATTTTTTATTCCGTCCTTTTCTTTTAAAAGCAGCTTGTTGGGTTTTGTCCAAAAAAAGAAAATTCATGTAATTTCTATACTTTTCAAGGCTGCTACTTAGTTTTTTTTTAGCATTTTTTGTTGTTGTTGTGGAATTGTATTGAATTCGGCCTCATTTAGAACAGCAAGATTGGAAAGTGAGAGTAAACGAGGCTTGATTATTTTCATGCTCTACAAGTGGCAGTCACAATTACTCCTCATTTCGGCCTCTTCCTTTATTTCTCAACCAGCATACCAATGGAACCCTAGGGTTCCTTCAGAAGTTGCTATGGTATTCCTCGGCCAATTAGCTTTTTCTGACTTTCAGATCTTTTCAGGTATCTGTAAGGAGGGCATTCTTCCTGATGACCACCAATATAGAAAACATTCTTAACAATGAAAGCCAACGTAAAGAGCATTCTTTCCACTGACCACCAATGTAAGGAACATTCTTCCCACTGACCACCAATGTAAGGGACATTCTTCCTACTGACCACCAATGTAAGGGACATTCTTCCCACTGATCCCCAATCTAAGGGACATTCTTCCCACTGATCACCAATGTAAGGGACATTCTTCCCACTGACCCCCAATGTAAGGGAAATTCTTCCCACTGACCACCAATGTAAGGGACATTCTTTCCACTGACCACCAATGTAAGGGACATTCTTCCTACTGACCACCAATGTAAGGGAAATTCTTCCCACTGACAACCAATGTAAGGGACATTCTTCCTACTGACCACCAATGTAAGGAACATTCTTCCCACTGACCTCCAATGTAAGGGACATTCTTCCTACTGATCCCCAATGTAAGGGACATTCTTCCTACTGATCCCCAATGTAAGGGACATTCTTCCCACTGATCACCAATGTAAGGGACATTCTTCCCACTGACCCCCAATGTAAGGGACATTCTTCCTACTGATCCCCAAAGTAAGGGACATTCTTCCTACTGACCCCCAATGTAAGGGACATTCTTCCCACTGATCACCAATGTAAGGGACATTCTTCCCACTGACCCCCAATGTAAGGGACATTCTTCCTACTGACCACCAATGTAAGGGACATTCTTCCTACTGACCACCAATGTAAGGGACATTCTTCCCACTGACCCCCAATGTAAGGGGCATTCTTCCCACTGGCCACCAATGTAAGGGACATTCTTCCTACTGACCCCAATGTAAGGGACATTCCTCCCACTAACCACCAATGTAAAGAACATTCTTCCTACTGACCACCAATGTAAGGAGCATTCTTCTCACTGACCACCAATGTAAGGCATATTCTTCCCACTGATCTCCAATAAAAGGAGCATTCTTCCTGCTGATCCCAATATAAGGAGCATTCTTCCTGCTGATCCCAATATAAGGAGCATTCTTCCCATCAGCCCCCATATTGAGGAGTATTATTCCCACTTACCCCCACTATTGTGAGCATTTATACCACTGAGCACCAATGTAAGGAGCATTTTTCCAACAGACCCCCAATGTAAGAATCATTCTTCTCACTGACGACCATTGAAAGGAGAATGCTTCCCACTGGCCACCAATAAAAGTAGAATTCTTTCCACTGACCACCAATGAAAAGAGAACACTTCCCAATGACCATCAATGTAAGGAGCATTCTTCAGACTGACCACCAATGTAAAGAGCATTCTTCTCACTGACGACTAATGAAAGTAGAATGCTTCCCACTGGCCACCAATAAAAGTAGAATTCTTCCCAAGGGCACCAATGAAAAGAGAATTCTTCCCACTGACCATCAATGTAAGGAGCAGGGGTGGACTGACAACTCATGGGGCCCCCGGGCAATAGGGGATCATGGGGCCCCTGTGTCCTCGCCCACACTCAAACCACACACAAAAAATCCTATACCAGGGGCATCTCATGGGGCCCCCTACTGACCCCGGGCCCTGGGGCAGTGCCCGAGTTCCCAAATGGTCAGTCCACCCCTGGTAAGGAGCATTCTTTAGACTGACCACCAATGGGAGGAGCATTCTTCCCATTGACTACACTTAGGTACTCTTTCTAAGTAAGCCTCGTTCCTCATTCTTATTAGATCTACAGGTTACAATTCACACAAATGTACTGTGAGCTGCTGTGCGTAGATATAGCCATTCTTTGAAGGGGTTCCCTGAGACCTAAAAGTTATTTCAAGAGTTCCTCCGTATCAAAAAGGTTGGGAATGGCCACTTTTGTTCTTATTCTTCAAAGACAAATTTAGCATTTTCCAATGATGCAGGTTTAAATATCCACTGCCTAATGAATAAGATGGAACCGTTCTGTGAATGTACTCCAAAAAGTAGTAAAAAAAAGCTGCTAGATACTGAATTAGCCAGTTCTTTATGGTTTCCAGAAATGTTTGATTAAGCTCTACCTTCCAGCCATCCTTCTGCCCAATATAATCACCCATGTTGGCCCCTGAGACACCCTGGTTGTATGAGGAGAGATGGTGGGTGGACAGTACGTAGTGCTTAGTGCCACGCCTAAAGTGGATCTTCACTTCCTCTTTTTTTTTCTCTCTTAAAAAAAACATGCACACCCAATGAATCCATTGGTGTTCTGCAGGGATCCGCCACTCCACTGCTGCGCACTGGTACAATGCCACCATCTTCTTGTTTTGCTTCTTCAGGGGCTGGCTGTCTCTTCCGAGTTTTTGCAGCAAGCCCACTGGCAATGCACATGCACCACAGTGCGTCGTCAGGGGACTGGTTGCAAGAACCAGAAAGAGACAGCCTTCACCATGCTGATGTGCAGCAGCACATATGCTGCAGAGTAGCCCAAGGCCTCCAGGGATGCGTGATGTGAGTATCCCAGGAGGCTACGGGCAACTGAATATGTCATTCTCAACTAGATGAGAATCCAGAAAGTACAGAGAGGACTCCCCAAAAAAGGTGCTGAAACAACAAAAAAATGTGCAATAGGGAAAAAGAACGAGGATTAGAGTGAAGTGGTAGAACTGGGTGAGAGGTTGAAGGTCAATGACAACAATCTGGAAATTTGAACCCTTACTCACTAAAGGAAATCAGTCTAAAAAGGTAGAACAAAAAAAGCTTTATTTTTGGCCTACAGAAATATTGACAGACACCTTTTGTGGAATAGACTCCCTCAAGAGTTGGTTCTGACCAGCTCAGTGGATTGCTGTAGGAAAGTCCTGGATTCTTTCTTAGATACACAGAATATAACTGGATATAACATTTATAGGGAAAGTTGATCCAGGGAATATCCGATTGCCTCTCGGGGGATCAGGAAGGAATTTTTTCCCGGCAGGAGCAAATTGGATCGTGCTTTGCTGGTTTTTTTTGCCTTCCTCTGGATCAACTGTGGGTGTAGGTGTAACGGAACCGGACTCCGACTGCACTTGGGTATTTCCGTTAGACTCCCGCTTCCCTGTCCGAACACAGATCCACGGACACCACCGCTGGCCATACAAGACGAAACAACACCAGACTTGTATCAAAACAGGAAATAGACTGCTTTATTTTAACACAGACACAAGATATATAGACAGGGCGGGGCAATACATTTAATAACAAGAGACAAACAGCAGACACCCCCCCACCAAGCCAATACACATAAACACATACATCCCATAATAGTTTTCTGGCCAGCAAGACACAATAGAACAATGGGACCATATGGCAGTAAACAATGAACAACCCCCCCACCCCACCTATACATGTCTACACAATATCAGGACAGACCACCCTGTACCCCTAACAGGCACAGGGTGACTTACACATAATAGGGATATGAGGAGCTGAGACAGGGGTCTCCCCACCTCTCCAAAGGGGGCTGTGTTCCATGGGCCCCTCACCCAACGTGACTCCCGTCACACACATATATATGTGTGGGTGTGTGTGTATACAGTTGCAAGAAAAAGTATGTGAACCCCTTGGGATTACGTGGAGTTTTGCATGAATTGGGCATAAAATGTGCTCTGAACGTCATCTAAGTCACAACAATAGAAGAACACAGTCTGCTGAACATAATACTACACAAACATTAGATGTTGCCATGGTTTAATTGCAAATAACATGTAAACATTCACAGTGCAGGGAGGAAAAAGTATGTGAACCTTTGGACTTAATAACTGGTTGACCCTCCTTTGGCAGCAATAACCTCAACCAAACGTTTCCTGTAGTTGCAGATCAGACCTGCACAACGATCTGGAGTCATTTTGGACCACTCCTCTTCACAAAACTGTTACAGTGTAGCAATATTCTTGGGATGTCTGGTGTGAATCGCTCTCTTAAGGTCATGCCACAGCATTTCAATGGGGTTGAGGTCAGGACTCTGACTGGGCCACTCCAGAAGGCGTATTCTGTGCTGTTGCAGCCATTGTTTTGTTGAATTACTTGTATGCTTTGGGTCATTGTCCTGTTGCATCACCCATCCTCTGCTGAGCTTCAGTTGGTGGACAGATGGTCGTACGTTTTCCTGCAAAATGTCTTGATAAACTCTGGAATTCATTTTCCCATCAATGACAACAATCCGTCCAGGCCCTGAGGCAGCAAAGCAGCCCCAAACCATGATGCTCCCTCCGCCATGTTTTACAGTGGGGATGAGGTTTTGATGTTGGTGTGCTGTGCCTTTTTTTCTCCACACATAGTGTTGTGTGTTCTTCCCAAACAACTCAAAGTTGGTGTCATCTGTCCACAGTATATTCTGCCAGTAGTGCTGTGGAACATCCAGGTGCTCTTTTGCAAACTTCAAACGTGCTGCAATATTCTTTTTGGACAGCAATGGCTTCCTCCGTGGTGTCCTCCCATGTACTCCATTCTTGTTTCATGTTTTCCTTATTGTAGATGTGTCAACAAAAATGTTAGCATGTGCCAGAGATTTCTGTAGGTCTTTAGCTGACACTCTGGGATTCTTCTTTACCTCATGCAGCATTCTGCGCTGTGCTCTTGCAGTCATTTTTACATGACGACCACGCCTAGGGAGAGTAGCAACAGTGCTAAACTTTCTCCATTTGTAGACAGTCTGTCTTACCGTGGACACATGAACATCAAGGCTCAAGGAGATACCTTTGTAACCCTTTCCAGCTTCATGCAAGTCAACAATTCTTGATCGTAGGTCTTCTGAGAGCTCTTTTCTGCGAGGCATGGTTCACATCAGACAGTGCTTCTTGAAACCAGTAAACCCAAAACAGGTGTGTGTTTTTTAAGGGCAGGACAGCTGTCAGCAATACATCCAATATCATCACACTGATTGGAGTCAAGGTTGGCTCACTCCTGGCTCCAATTAGCTCTGGGAGAAGTCATTAAGCTAGGGTCTCACATACTTTTTCCTCCCTGCACTGTGAATGTTTACATGTTATGTGCAATTAAACCATGGCAACATCTAATGTTTGTGTAGTATTATGTTCAGCAGACTGTGTTCTTCTATTGTTGTGACTTAGATGACGTTCAGAGCACATTTTATGCCCAATTCATGCAAAACTCCACGTAATCCCAAGGGGTTCACATACTTTTTCTTGCAACTGTATATATATATATATATATATATATATAAAATATATGTATGTATGTGTGTGTGTATATATATATATACATATATATATATATTTATTGAAATATATTTTGAAATATATTGAATATGGCTAAAAAAAAGTAGTATTTCACATATATGTCAATATATTTGGGGAGAATATTTTAAAAATATATTTGTCTTCCATGTGGGTTACCATCTTCCATTAGCTGCCAGTCCCAATAATCCAGACATCCTAGTCAAATACCTCTATACCCCCCGATAACATCAAGATCACGCGCTATCCTTCCAAATACCTTTCCCAAGTCTTTAATTATCTTATGATAGGGGGCTGTGTTCCATGGACCCCCCACCCAAAATGACTCCCGTCACAGTAGGATTATACATTTTTTTTTTATGGTTGAACTGGATGGACTTTTGTCTTTTTTCAGCCAGACTAACTATGTAACTATGTAACCTTTTAATGTCCACTATTAGACAGTACTTGTAAAAGTTGGCTGACAGGGTCTCTTTAATAAATTATTTATATGAAGTTCATATTGTAAGTTGTAACCTGCTGAATATTGTTATAGTTGAAACTCTGCCAAACGCTACTTGTTCTTAGAATTCCCCTTGTACCATTTTTATTTCACTCGGAAAAAAAAAAAAAAATCTTGAACTACTAGCACAATATCATTGCCTATTTTTAGGACGCTAGACATCTGAAAATAAAAAAAGATCCCTCCTGAATGTGTATGTAATTTTCACGCCTTTGTTGAAGAATGAAACCGTGTACTCCTGGAAGAGACAAAAAAAAAAAAAAAAAGAAAGAGAGAGAAAGAATTTGCAGCTCCAGAAGCAAAAAATGGTTTACTCAAATTGATTTCTGAAGATACTACAGAGAAAATTAATAAGAGGATATATTTTAATGCCAGACTTAAAGAAAGAGGGAAAAGGGAACTTGGATAGAGACAGTAATTCAAGTTTTATGTGGAGTGCAATCCTAAAAAAAGGTACTTTCCAAGATTACAATCTGGATTGTTTGAAACCTTCTCAGTGTAGTGACGGAAATATACAGCGCGGACGCTGCCTAAGAAATTCAATTTCTATTCTGCAGTCGAAATCACATAGCTCAGGTGTACAAAAAAATGAATTAGATTAACATTTCTCACATTGCGTCTTGCACTGAGAATATGCTACTGCTATGACAGCCATAGGACAGGATCATAAAATTGCTGACCTTCGAAGATTTTTAAAGTTGATGTCTAATCTTGCGCCTTTAGCTCTCATTAAAGGGGGACATTTTTCAACAGATGGAACCTTCTTGGGTGAAACAAAAAGATTCTTTTTGTTTCAAGCCACATTTTGGTCAGTGATACCTTATTGCTGCATAATCCAATTGCTTTTAGACGTATTGTTTTGAGCTACCAGAGTATTTTGGTAACTGCTCAAGCATGTGTAACAGCTTGAGGAAGTTTGAGCCTTAGAACCAATCTTACGGGCGAGCTATCATGATGTGAAAACATAAGCTGTCATTACAAACCCATAAAAAAGTAGTTTTTTTGGTTGCTACGTGGAACTCGTGATTTCTGTACTTTTTGAGTTATTAAAAGGGTAAACCTAATTAGATCAGGTGTTCCAACTTTACTGGTTGTATACAAATATGCCCATGTCCATGCAATGTCTACCATCTTTAAATCTGGGGTATCCACTAGCCATAAACATGAATGGCCTTCCCACCTCATTGCTTTGAAAAAGTGGGCATGCCATGGGCCCTAAGACTGGGAGAAATATTAATTTGATGTCTGTTGCTGTATTTGGCTATTTGAAGAAGAAGCTAAAGGAACAATATGAGTGTTAGTTGAACATAAACTTACACATTATGTCAGATGTTTGTGATCACCGGGCCATCAAACCTAGATGAGCATGCTGAATATCCAGTTCCAAAACCATGGGAATTCATATGGAGTTGGCATTCCTCCCCTCTATGAGGCTTTAAGAGTCTCCACTCTCCTGGCAAGGCTTTCCACAAGACGATGGAGGTCGGCTTTGGGAATTTGTTCCCATTCATTCAAACATTGTACTCCATAGGGTTGGGGTGTGGGCTCTGTGAAAGTCACTCAGGTTCTTCCACACTAGGGTTGAGGTCTGGACTCTCTGAATGTCAGTCAAGTTCTTCCACACTAGGGTTGAGGTCTGGGCTCTGTGAAGGTCAGTCAAGTTCTTCCGCACTAGAGTTGAGGTCTGGGCTCTGTGAAGGTCACTCAAGTTCTTCCGCACTAGGGTTTGGATCTGGGCTCAGTGAAGATCACTCAAGTACTTCTGCACTAGGGTTGAAGTCTGGTCTCAGTGAAGGTCACTCAAGTACTTCCGCACTAGGGTTGAGGTCTGGGCTCTGTAAAGGTCAGTCAAGTACTTCCACACTAGGGTTGAGGTCAAGGCTCTGTGAAGGTCACTCAAGTTCCTCCGCACTAGGGTTGAGGTCTGGGCTCAGTGAAGGTCACTCAAGTACTTCCACACTAGGGTTGAGTTCTGGGCTCAGTGAAGATCACTCAAGTTCTTCCCCACTAGGGTTGAGGTCTGGGCTCTGTGAAGGTCACTCAAGTACTTCCGCACTAGGGTTGAGTTCTGGGCTCTGTGAAGGTCACTCAAGTACTTCCGCACTAGGGTTGAGTTGTGGGCTCAGTGAAGGTCACTCAAGTTCTTCCCCACTAGGGTTGAGGTCAGGGCTGTGTGAAGGTCACTAAAGTTCTTCCACACTAGGGTTGAGGTCAGGGCTCTGTGACAGTCACTCAAGTTCTTCCACACCAAACTGGTCAAACCATATCTTTATGGATCTGGCTTTGTACACAGGAGCACAGTCATGCTGGAACAGATGAGGGTCTTCCCCAAACTGTTACCACAAGGTTGGAAGAGTACAATCATCTAAAATGTCTTTGTATGATGCAGTATTAACAGTTCCCTTCACTGGAAACACCTGAACTCAATAATTTGGAGGGGTGATCACATATGTTGACCATATAATGAATCTTTAAACTTCAGTAGTGATGGTATGATGTCAAGGATAGATAGGGAGTTTGTTGGAGTCTACTTCACTATACCTATAAACACTAGAACATTGAATGACCAAACAGAATGCAAACCAGTGACCGTGATAATCCCTAAAGGGTTTTTAGCTTTTTCTAAAATTATATTGATGAGATATCTTATGTAATCATTGGGGTGAGAAGTAGGGTTAAATGCATAATCAAACCAATAGCATGCTCAGCTTCCTCATTTATAGCCTTTAATATTCACATTACAATTCAGATGGCGTTTCTCTTTCACTAACCCACCATTGGCCATTACAACTGAATGCATCTCGTTGTAGCTTGTGTTAATTGATGCCACAATGCAGTTGTCTGCAGGCCTTGCGCAGCATTCCCAGAGTCATCTTTCAGACAAATGTTCTATGTAACTACCTTCCATGAGGGAGCTCCTCAGTCTCAGACAGCTGGTGGAATTTTCCGGAGCGCAGCTGTTGGCGGGGGCTCGCCGAACAGGTAACGGGCGCAGTAAGAGCGGAGGAGTCGTGAATTACGAGAAAATATTTCCACTGAGGAGGAGTCATAAACCTCAAAAGAAAAAGCCAGAGTGGTTTAAAATGTCAATAAAACCTTGAGATGGAAATGTTTTTCTCTGTCACTGCAATTTTATTTGTTAGGGTGATATATTGGAGATATCCAAGGTTGTCCTACACATCTCCAAGATGAGCTACATTCATGAAAAATGGAGTGGCGGTGATACATATATATTATTTATGATTTGTTGTGGAGATGATATAAAACTATCTGTCTATCTATCTATCTATCTATCTATCTATCTATCTATCTATCTATCTATCTATTCCTTTATCTATTCCTCTATCCTGACCTACATTTTCACAACAGAACATCATTAAAAAAAAGTTTTGAAACAACTTTTGTTGAAACAAAAACTTTTTTTTTTTTTATTCTCGTGCCAGAATATACCCAACTAACAAAGCAAATCTGAAAACTAGGTGGCCTCCTAAACTTAAAAGTCTTTAAAATTGTCATTCTGTATGGCTGCATGGTAGTGACTGATTTCACTGAAGAGATCCATTTCTCTCACTTGAAATGCTCTTCTTGCTCTCCCTTTCCAGTGCTCTAAGCTGGCAGAGCTGAGTAATGGCCACACCTCTCCTCACAAACATCTATACGCAGACTGGTAGTGTTTAAGACGATAGGGGGCTTGTCTGACCAGGTCAATGAAGTGCATTGGGCAGAGTTGTCAATCTCTTGTGTTTACGAAGGTATATTTGGACACATTGGGGTGAATTTACTAAAGGCAAATAGGCTGTTGACTTTGTAAGTGAATGAGGTCAAGCTTTGCTGGCATCCTCCAACTAATCATGTGCAAGCAAAATGCATTTTTTAAATTTGTTTCCTTGGACATAGATATTCTTTGCAAAGTGAAACTGCACCTCATTCATTAAACTCTGGGGCAAATTCCCTTGGAAAGTAAAAATTTCCCTATAAAGTGAACAGCCTATTTACTTTTAGTAAATCAACCTCTCTGCTCCATGGATTTAAGAGGAAGCGGAAGTAAGACTAAACAAAAGGAGATTATGACAATGTCTGTTTTCGGTAACATCAGTTGAATTTTAACCCCTATGCCTAAAGTCTAGCCATGGCTCTAGTACCAAAATATCAGCAGGATGAAGTGTATATCAGCCCATCAATACTAGTACAAGCCATATTACTAAGACAAAAAATGTAACGGGACAAAACACATCAGAGCCAAAGAAGCAGAGAGCCAAAAGGTCAATACACCCTCCACAAAGGACGACGTATGACTCCCTAGTCCAGGGTTTGGAAAAGACTGTGTCCATAGCTGAAGATACTCAGAGATACCAGTACTTTCTACTATGGCTTTGGTGGATCCCACAACTGGTCGTAGTCCTATGACCTGTGGCTCATGATAGTTACATAACCTCAGATAAATTATTGTACAGGATTTATATAGTGCCAACAGTTTGCTCAGCGCTTTACAATATAACGGGAGACAATACAGCAACAATACAATTCAATACAAGAGGGTTAGGAGGGCCCTGCTCCTTGGAGCTTACGATCTAAGGGAAATGGTGGGAAGCTCCTTTGCCTGCCTCATAAGTGAACATACTACAAACAGAACATCATATCTTTTTATGTCATATTTTTGGTATCGGCCAATTTCTTGGTGCCAAAATGTCAATGCCAAACCCTACCACGAGGTGAAGGTTCTCAGAGATATTGGTTTCTTGTATGGCTTTGGTGGATCCCACATTGGGAAGTCCAGCGATCAGTGGCTCATGGTATTTACAATTACTTAACCCCAGAAAAATAATGGGAACTTCCTTTGCCTTCCTCATATATCAATATACTACAAACATATTTTTTGTGTTGGCAAGTTTCTTTGTGCCAAAATGTCAATGCCAAACCCTAGGGGCAATCAGACTGCTACAAGCCAAAGGTCCTGAGAGATGCTGTTACTTTCTACTATGGCTTTGGTGGATCCCACAACTGGGAAGTCACACGATCTGTGGCTCATGATAGGGGCTGTTACTTAACCCCAGGTAATTAGTGGGAAGTTCCTTTGCCTACCTGATATGTGAACATACTGCACACAAAATATTTTATATTTACATACCATATTTTTGGTATTAGCCAATTTCTTGGTGCCAAAATGTCAATGCCAAACCCTAGAGGCAATCAGTCTGCCACAAGCTGAAGGTCCTGAGAGATGCTGTTACTTTCTTCTATGGCTTTGGTGGATCCAGCACCTGGTTGGAAAGTCTGACGACCTGTGGCTCATGATAGGGGCATTTACTTAACCCCAGGTAAATGGTGGGAACTTCCTTTGTTTGCCTCATATGTGAACATACTACAGACATATTTTTTGGTGTTGATCAATTTCTTGGCACCAAAATGGCAATGCCAAACCCTAGGGCAATTAGTCTGCTACAAGCTGAAGGTCCTTAGAGATGCGGGTACTTTCTACAATGCCTTTAGTGGATGCCACACCTGGGTAGGAAGTCCCAAGATCTGTGACTCATGATAGGGCCAAGTACTTAACCCCAGACAAATGGTGGGAAGTTCCTTTGCCTGTCTCATATGTGAACAAACAGAACATCATATTTTTTCATACCATATTTTTGGTATTGGCCAATTTCTTGGTGCCAAAATGTCAATGCCAAACCCTAGGAGCAATCATTCTCCACAAGCCGAAGGTCCTGAGACATGCTGTTACTTTCTACTATGGCTTTGGTGGATACCACACTTGGGTAGGAAGTCCCAATATCTGTGGCTCAAGATAGGGACAGTTACTTAACCCCAGGTAAATGGTCATACCATATTTTTGGTATTGGCCAATTTCTTGGTGCCAAAATGTCAATGCCAAACCCTAGGGGTAATCAGTCTGCCACAAGCCGAAGATCCTGAGAGATGCTGCTGGTGGATCCCACACTAGGATGGGACACCCATGATCTGTGCCTCATGATAGGGCCAATTACTTAACCCCAGGTATTTTTGGTATTGGCCAGTTTCTTGGTGCCAAAATGTCAATGCCAAACCCTAGGGGCAATCAGTCTGTCACAAGCCGAAAATCCTGAGAGATGCTGCTGGTGGATCCCACACTAGGATGGGACACCCATGATCTGTGCCTCATGATAGGGCCAATTACTTAACCCCATGGTGGAAAGTTCCTGTGCCTGCCTCATACATTAACCTACTACAAAAAAATTTCTGGTATTGGCCAATTTTTCAATTGTCACCCCACTCTAAAAAAAAAACCAAAGAGCTAGAATTTGATTGGCTCCTGTGAGCAACACAGACACTTTCCCTTTACTAACAGTCAGTTCTAGCTCACGCTGGCTCTTCCAGGCAAAATGTACAAATGCCGCATTAAATCATATTACCTTGACTGGAAGTCTCTATGTAGAGCTCTGCTGTGTTTATTGCAAATATATATCTTTGTTTTGATTTTTGGTCCTGCGCTGATATATTTATTACTGCAAATATAGTTTATGTACCCATGGGGTGAGCTTACTCCCAAAAAAAATCAAATCACAATTGTAATTAATTTTCGAACATAAAGCAAACATTGCTAATCTTCCCGGTGACCAGACAGGCTTAAAATCCTTTTGTAAATTGATTTAACTGTTTTAGAAGTTTTTCAAACAAAATCTGCTTGTTTCTGTACAGCATTTACAAGTGTAAAAAAGGATGTCCACTTAGAGAAAATAAAATTGCAATAGTCATAGTGTTGGCAGCCCAGCTGCTGCCCAAATAGTTTTTTCTTGTTTTGAATAAAGCAGGGAAGAGTTAAAGGATACCTACCGAAAATGTATATTACGGCAAATTAGCAGTTCCTAAAGTGGAGTTCCACCCAAAAGGGGAAGTTCCGCTTTAAAGATTGGTCCCCTGCTCCCCATTAAGGATTGACACCTTTGGGGAGCGGGGGGGAACGGGTACCCCAATCTGATAGGTACCCGCTCCCACTTCCTCTGCGATCCCCTAGGCGGTCGAAAACGGAAGTTATCCTCCTACCCTCCCTCCCCGAAGTCTTGTGGCACACGTGACAGGTCCCAGAAGACAACTGGGCCATTCAGGAAGCACGGCGCTACTCGCGCATGCGCAGTGGGCACCCAGCTATGGAGCTGCCCACACTGAAGATACCGGCCTCCTGGAATACAGGATGAAACGGGCTGCGGTGGGGGCAACGTGGGATCGTGGGACAGGTAAGTGGCTGTTTTTTAAAAGTTAGCAGATACAGTTTTTGTTGCTGCTGACTTTTATTTTTTTACAGAGTGAATGGAACTCCACTTTAAATATGATGGCCGCATTCTTTTTCATTTTTCAGGCTAAGTACATTTTAAGAAAGTACAGAAAAATACTTGTAAAATCTTTCAAAAATCAAATGTCCTTGTGACTTGTGTACTGAATTGATACCTGAAAATGTACTAGCTTTCCCGACTATTGTTTACGGACAACGCCAACCTATGTAATGGAGATGAGGAGAGGGGGCAAAGATTGTAGTATAAATCAGAAGAATGGCCTAGACCAGGGGTCTCCAAACCTTCTAAACAAAGAACCAGTTTATCATTCAGACTTTAGGGGTGTCGGACTGTAGTCATCGGGAGTAGAAAATGTCCCTCATAATTTGGAATAAACAATGCCCCATCTTTGGTGTCAGCGAGACGAATTGTATCCCATCCTTGGTATCTTTGGTAGGAATTGTGCCCCATCATTGGAGTCATTGGGCCCCATTGTTGGTGTCATTGTGAAGAACTGTGCCCTATTATTGGTGTCATTGGTAGGAATTGTGCTCCATTGTTTGTGTCATTGGGAGGAATTGTACCCCATCATTGGTTTCATTAGGAGGAATTGTGCCCCATCATTGGGAGGAATTGTGCCCCATCATTGGTGTCATTGGTAGGAATTGTGCCCCACTGTTGGTGTCATTGCACCCTATTGTTGGTGTTATTTGAAAGAACCGTGCCCCATTGGTGTTTTTGTTGGGAATTGTGCCTCGTCATTGAAGTCATTGGGCCCCATTGTTGGTATCATTGGGAAGAACTGTGTTCAATCATTGGTTTCCATTGATAGGAATTGTGCCCCATCATTGGTGTCATTGGGAGGAATTATGCCTCATCATTGCTGTCATTGGTAGGAATTGTGCCCCATCATTGCTGTCATTGGTAGGAATTGTGTCCCTTCATTGTCAATGAATGAAATAGTGCCCCAAGGTACAAATAAAAGCAAGCAAAGGGCCGCATCCAGCCCCTGGGCCACAGTTTGGAGACCACTGGCCTAGAATGACAATGCTGATCCTTCACAAATGCAATACAGTGAGTGAGTGTTGTCACCCTAGGAAAGGAAGATTATTAGTTGAGCAATTCTTAGGCAGCATGCCCAGGAGTGGTGGCCAAAGGTCAGCTCTTTGCTTGAGTATGGATTGGGTGTGCAAGGAGAAAAGTGCCAAAAGCAGAATGTATAAAGTACAGATTCAGTTTTTTTTTAGGCTCTTAGGTCAAAAAAAGCCAAAACATTTTGGAGGTTCAAAGGGTTCCCCTTCATCAGTGCTTGGTATTGTTGAACAATGTGCATACTGAACTAATTAAATTTAGGGGAACCTGAGGAGTAACTAGCCAAGTGTCATAAACTGGGCTAGGAGGGTACCGGCCAGCTATCAAATACCTGGTGAAGACCAAGTAGATGAGAGGGCTCCTCTTGCACCTCCTGCCCAACACTTCTGAAGGTGGTGACAGAGTTTGAGGGCATGGAGTGCTGTTGTTGCAGCCAGATGCATGGAGCAAGGGAACTGAGGATCATGGAGTAGGAACCAGGCACAAGAACACTGTGATCTTGGAGCATGTTACAGGAACTAAAAGGAGCCCTTTGTTGAGGGTAGACATGATAAGGAAGCGGTGTACTAGATTAAAAGACAGAGGTGGAGTCAGGCACAAACCAAGGTCAGGAAAGGCCGAGCAGTGTAGTACCAAATCAGGAGGCAGAAGCAGAGTCCAGGTAACAGTCGGGCAAACAAAGTGCAGGTGAAAGTATTAGGTGAACAATTTTTAGGCAGCATGCCCAGGAGTGGTGGCCAAAGGTCAGCTCTTTGCTTGAGTATGGATTGGGTGTGCAAGGAGAAAAGTGCCAAAAGCAGAATGTATAAAGTACAGATTCAGTTTTATTTAGGCTCTTAGATCATAAAAAGTCAAAACATTTTAGAAGGTCAAAGGGTTCCCCTTCATCAGTGCTTGGTACTGTTGAACAAAGTGCATACTGAACTAATTAAATTTAGGGGAACCTGAGGGGTAATTAGACAAGTGGCATAAGCTGGGCTAGGAGAGTACCGGCCAGCTATCAAATACCTGATGAAGACCAAGTAGATGAGAAGGATCCTCTTGCACCTCCTGCCCAACACTTCTGAAGGTGGTGAGAGAGAGAGTGAGGGCATGGAGTGCTGTTGTTGCAGCCAGATGCATGGAGCAAGGGAACTGAGGATCACAGAGTAGGAACCAGGCACAAGAACACTGTGATCTTGGAGCATGTTACAGGAACTAAAAGGAGCCCTTTGTTGAGGGTAGACATGATCAGGCAGTGGCAGGGGCGGATTGACCATTTGGAAACTCGGGCACTGTAGTGGGCCCCATGAGGTGCCCCTGGTATCTTTTTCATAGGCTTTTTTGAGTTTGGGCAAGGACACAGGGGCCCCATGATCCCCTATTGCCCAGGGGCCCCATGAGTTGTTAGTCCACCCCTGGGCAGCGCTATACTGGATCAAAAGACAGAGGTGGAGTCGAGCACAAACCAAGGTCAGGAAGGGCCGAGCAGTGTAGTACCAAATCAGGAGGCAGAAGCAGAGTCCACGAAAGAGGCTGGCATCAGTAACAGTTGGGCAAACAAAGTACAGGTGAAAGTATTAGGTGAACAATTTTTACGCAGCATGCCCAGGAGTGGTGTCCAAAAGTCAGCTCTTTGCTTGAGTATGGATTGGGTGTGCAAGGAGGAAAGTGCCAAAAGCAGAATGTATAAAGTACAGATTCAGTTGTTTTTTTTAGGCTCTTAGGTCATAAAAAGCCAAAACATTTTGGAGGTTCAAAGGGTTAGCCTTCATCAGTGCTTGGTACCATTGGCGGACTGACCATTTGGAAACTCTGGCACTGCCCGAGGGCCCGGGATCAGTAGGGGGCCCCATGAGATGCTTCTGGTACCTTTTTCATAGGCTTTTTTGAGTTTGGGCAAGGACACAGGGGCCCCATGATCCCCTATTGCCCAGGGGCCCCATGAGTTGTCAGTCCGCCCCTGCTTGGTACTGTTGAACAATGTGCATACTGAACTAATTAAATTTAGGGGAACCTGAGGAGTAATTAGGAAAGTGTCATAAGCTGGGCTAGGAGGGCACCGGCCAGCTATCAAGTACCTGGTGAAGACCAAGTAGATGAGAGGGCTCCTCTTGCACCTCCTGCCCAACACTTCTGCGGGCACCTGGTAATACCCTCAGCACAACTTCTAATGGTCATTCCCAACCTTGAATGTAGAAACAGGAACATGTCAGAATGTTCTCTTGGTACATTGTAAGTGTGCATTATTATCTGCATTGTTTAGTCATTACTATGGGTAGGAAAGGACGTATTTCTCAGTGTTCTCTTACAGGAGGTGCAGGCGCTCTGCGTCACAGATTAACAGCCCGGCACTCCCGTTCTTCCCGCTTTAAGCCTTGCTCAATCTTGATAAATACACTCTGGCACCAGAAACATTTCTATCATGTATTACATGTCTGAATGCCCCGGAATTCATGGAT
>NW_028318814.1:155000-192500 GCF_062004578.1 Staurois parvus | reverse complement strand
GGGCCCGGGATCAGTAGGGGGGCCCCTGGTACCGTTTTCATAGGCTTTTTTGAGTTTGGGCAAGGACACAGGGGCCCCATGATCCCCTATTGCCCGGGGGCCCATGAGTTGTCAGTCCACCCCTGTTATGATTCCTCCTGTATCGGATTGTATTGTAACTGTCAGGGGCGGACTGACAACTCATGGGGCCCCTGGGCAATAGGGGATCATGGGGCCCCTGTGTCCTCACCCACACTCAAACTACACCCAAAAAAAGCCTATGAAAGGTACCAGAGGCATCCCATGGAGCCCCCTAATGACCCCGGGCCCTCGGGCAGTGCCTGAATGGTCAGTCCGCCCTTGGTAACTGTACTGTCTCATGTTGTAAAGGGCTGTGTAATCTGTTGGCGCTACATAAATGTTGTATAATAATTGTAAGCACCCCCTGCCAGTGTTAAGTGGTTTGTCTATTCCCTGTAAACCGATACATTCTGCTGGAGAGCTTGAGCTTGTAATAAAGAACTGGCTGAATCACCAGATGAAAATACAAGAAAGAACACCTAAAAAAGGAAACTAATGCAGCCGTCACATCTAAGAATTGGCAAGCTGCAATATAATAAATGTTTGATTTTGGTTTATTATCGCTTTAAGACTCCTTTAATTTAAATTGTTCCACTCAGTAATGACGCATAAATGTCAATTTTCTCATTCTCTGCACTCCTTGAGGAACCTGGAAATATACGCTGATGTATACCATTACTAGCTCTTTCCTATCGAATATTTTTCCATTTTTCTATTCTTTTATTTTGAAATTTTTTTTTTTCCTATTTTGTTTTTTTTTTTGCTTTGCCGGTAACAAATATAAAAAGAAAAATCACTCGAGTAAAATATTGATTATATATCAGGGTTCAGTTAAAAGAGTCTGTCATCTATTTATTATTTTTTCACGATTATCCTGGCGGAAAGGCGATCTGAAGTCGCCAACAGGGTAATGAAATGATCTCCCGGTATATACGCCTTTTCATCGCGTATCGCCTTGCCTGCAAAGTAAAGAATTCATTAATTCCTGGAATTTATCTGGTATTACAAAGTGCTTAGAATATCCTGCACAATGCACCGACGTCTGTCAAAAGCTGACAGGCAAAAGTGTTGTCATTTGTATGTGGGGGAACTTCATGGCAGGTAATAGAAATGTATCAATATTTCTAAAAATATTCAAAATGCTGGAATAAATCCCGTCTTGCAGACATTAATTAAAATTTAATATTCAATGATTCAGCTATTTAGCATATAATACCGAGAAATGAAAGGCAGTCACCCTGTGCCAAGGAGGAATTTCGTGATCTCTCAAGTATCTGTGGAATTGAGATATTTGGATTTATTTTATTTAATTTTTTTTTACTTTTTTTTCTGGTTGCAATAGAAAGTTTCCAACGTTGAAAAAAAAAAAAAAAACTTCTCGCTTTAAGAAGAAGCTGTTATGTTTTGGGTTATATTTTATTTCAATGTGTTTAAAGTTTATACATATTTAAACAGTTGTAAATTTTATTTTTGCTATTTATGTAATTTTTTTAAATTTCAGAAATAAACATTTCAACAGCTTGCACCCAATACACAGAAGCCAGAGACCATTGTAGGTTGTTTGCTTTCAGACTTTCCCTCTCTAATTGAAACTTCATGGGATTGATTTGCTATGTGCAAGCAAAATTGCTTTTTTTGTTTTGTTTTATTTTTTTTGCACGAGATTGGGTATCCTTTGCAAAGTGAAACACTTCACTACATTCAAAAAAGCTCTGAGGCAAGTTCCCTTGCAAAGTCAACAGCTTATTTGCCTCTTATGTCTTATCTCAGTGGACTCCAAACTGGGGCCCAGGGCCTGGATGTGGTCCCTTACTTGCCTTGGGGTCCCTTGGGATTCCTTCCATTGATACAAGGCACTATTCTGCCAACTGACATCAACAATGGAGCACCATCCCTTACACTGATACCAACAATGGGGCACTATTCCTTCCATTGATACCAACAACGGGGCACTATTCCTCCCACTGACACCAATGATGGGGCACTATTCCTCCCACTGACACCAATGATGGGGCACTATTCCTCCCACTGATACCAAAAATGGGGCACTATTCCTCCCACTGATACCAATGATGGGCACTATTCCTCCCACTGATACCAATGATGGGGCACTATTCCTCCCACTGATACCAATGATGGGGCACTATTCCTCCCACTGATACCAACAATGGGGCAGAATCCCTACCACTGATACCAACAATGGGGCACCATCCCTCCCACTGACACCAACAATGGGGCACTATTCCTCCCACTGATACCAACAATGGGTCACTATTCCTCCCACTGACACCAATGATGAGGCACTTTTCTTCCAACTGATACCAACAATGGGACTCTATCCCTCCCACTAATACCAATGATGGGGCACTATTCCTCTCAATGATACCAATGATGGGGCACTATTCCTCCCACTGACACCAACAATGGGGCACCATCCCTCCCACTGACACCAACAATGGGGCACCATCCCTCCCACTGACACCAACAATGGGGCACCATCCCTCCCACTGACACCAATGATGGGGCACTATTCCTCCCACTGACACCAACAATGAGGCACTATTCACAGAGGATTAACCCCTTAGGTTCCACAGTAAGTATAACAAGCATGCTGATTGTACTGTTGTGGGTTCAGGAACACTTGAACCTTGGCAGGAGGAGAATTGGTAAGGCAGTCGGCCTTTTAGGTCAGGCAGTGTAGACCCGGTTCTGGGTGTAATAAGTGTGCTATTAAAAAAAAAAAAAAACTTGCCGTAAAAGTTATCTTTCCCAGTTGGTGAACTGAAAACTTTATAAAGCAGCCAAGGCAATTTACAGGAGTCCAAAAGAAGCGCGGCCGCCGCCCGCGCTGGGTGGAAACACGCAGCCGGCTCTCTCTTTTAATTCACTCCAGCTTTGTTGTAGAAAGCCGTTCCCGACCTCGGTGAAATAATCCGGAGTTTGCCCTTGTTTGTGCCGGAATTAATCAGCCGCATTGTTTTATATATGTCTCATTTCTTTCCTCGCAGAAAAAAAAAAAAAAGGGCCGCCTTGTCGTTTTTATTTTTCTACATTTTCCAAAACTGATTGGGGAAATACAGCCTATAATCACAAGCCCGGCTCTGCAAACATCATAAAGATGATGATGTGGACCGAGCCAATTTTCCCCGTGTCAGCGGCGCTTTATGATTTCTTGGATTACATATATTTGTTAAAACAACGTGACAAAAAAAAAAAACCCTGGGCGCTGTTCAGATGCAAACCGGCGGAAGGAGGACTGGAGACGGAGCATCAGGCACAATTAAAATGCTAAAAGGCCACCCGGCGATCCGATAAAATAACGCAGGCCATACACGGGTCCAACTCACAACGAATTTTCTTTAGAGAATCGGAAATTTCATGCGTTTTGCAACGCGATGGCGCCACCGTTGATTTCGAAATTCAACCAACGGAGCCTTCAATTCCCCCTCGTGTTGCTACAGAAAAGAAGTTTCATGGCCAGGAATGTTCTTTTTTCTTCCAGGTCACAGCTTTATATTTCCCACACGATTCTCCCATCATTGATTCAAAAAATTTCCAACATGCCCGATCACTCAGATTCGATGGTCGCACAAAAATTGGCCATTTCTGTGATCCACTCATGGTGCGAAATTCAAAATTTGATTCTCCCATCATTGGGTTTGATCACATCATGAATGTGGTCAAATTCACTTTACAAAAATAATTTGCCCTTAGCAAAGTGAATGTAGTGAAAGTTCACTTTGCAAAGGAATTTCCCTTAGCCTAGTGATGTGGTAACAATGCTTTTTGTAAAGGAATTTGCATTTTTTATAAGGGATTTGAACTTAATAAATACGGTGAAAATTCACTTTGCAAAGGTATTCGCATTTAGCTTAGTGAATGTGGTCAAATTTACTTTGCAAAAAGAATACTACCCCATTGTTAGTGCCAGTGGGAGGAATAGTGCCCCATCATTGGTGTCAGTGAGAGGAATAGTGCCCCATCATTGGTGTCAGTGGGAGGAATAGTGCCCCATCATTGGTATCAGTGGGAGGAATAGTGCCCTATCATTGGTGTCAGTGGGAGGAATAGTGCTCCATCATTGGTGTCAGTGGGAGGAATAGTGCTCCATCATTGGTATCAGCGGGAGGAATAGTGCCCCATCATTGGTATCAGTGGGAGGAATAGTGCCATTGGTATCAGTGGGAGGAATAGTGCCCCATCATTGATATCAGTGGGAGGAATAGTGCCCCATCATTGGTGTCAGTGGGAGGAATGGTGCCCCATCATTTGTGTCAGTGGGAGGAATAGTGCCCCATGATTGGTATCAGCGGGAGGAATAGTGTCCCATCATTGGTGTCAGCGGGAAGAATAGTGTCCCATCATTGGTGTCAGTGGGAGGAATAGTGTCCCATTGTTGATGTCAGTGGGAGGGATGGTGCCCCGTCATTGGTGTCAGTGGGAGGAATAGTGTCCCATCATTGGTGTCAGTGGGAGGAATAGTGCCCCATCATTGGTGTCAGTGGGAGGAATAGTGCCCCATCATTGGTGTCAGTGGCAGGAATAGTGCCCCATCATTGGTATCAGTGGGAGGAATAGTGCCCCATCATTGGTGTCAGTGGGAGGAATGGTGCCCCATCATTTGTGTCAGTGGGAGGAATAGTGCCCCATGATTGGTATCAGCGGGAGGAATAGTGTCCCATCATTGGTGTCAGCGGGAAGAATAGTGTCCCATCATTGGTGTCAGTGGGAGGAATAGTGTCCCATTGTTGATGTCAGTGGGAGGGATGGTGCCCCGTCATTGGTGTCAGTGGGAGGAATAGTGTCCCATCATTGGTGTCAGTGGGAGGAATAGTGTCCCATCATTGGTGTCAGTGGGAGGAATAGTGTCCCATCATTGGTGTCAGTGGGAGTATTAGTTCCCCATCTCTGGCATCAGTGGGAGGAATAGTGCCCCATCATTGGTGTCAGTGGGAGGAATAGTGCCCATCATTGGTATCAGTGGGAGGAATAGTGTCCCATCATTGGTGTCAGCGGGAAGAATAGTGTCCCATCATTGGTATCAGTGGGAGGAATAGTGTCCCATCATTGGTATCAGTGGGAGGAATAGTGCCCCATCATCGGTATCAGTGGGAGGACTAGTGTCCCATCGTTGATGTCAGTGGGTGTATAGGTTCCTCATCTCTGGCATCAATGAGAGGAAGTCACCCATTATTGGTGTCAGTGTGAGGAATAGTGCCCCATCATTGGTGTCAGAGGGAGTATTAGTTCCCCATCTCTGGCATCACTGAGAGGAATAGCACCCCATCGTTGGTGTCACTGGGAGAAATAGTGCCCATCATTGGTGTCAGAGGGAGGAATAGTGCCCTGTCTTTGGTTTCAGTGGAAGTATAGTGCCTCGTATCAGTAGAAGGAATAGCACCCCAAGGGCTGGATAAGGGAACACTAAGGGCCACACCCAGCCCACAGGCTGCAATTGGGGGATCCCTGGTCCAGTGCACTGACACACTCACATTTGCCTGATGACCCATCACCGCAGCTGCAAACACAAAGAGACCAACACAGGGCATAAAGACCTATTCTTCAAAAGAAACAATAGATGGGTCTCTGATAGCCTTATCCAATAAATTTACACATGACAGGTTCACTTTAGTTCCAACCCCAGAGATTAGCTCAAGAAAGATTAAAATCTCACTGTGTACAAACATTGTATTAGCCCCTTTCATTTCCATTCATTGCCGCTTATTAAAGCAGGAGAAAAAATTGCACAAACTTGCCAATAAACGTTCCCGTGGGTTGAGATTTCCATGGCAGCCACCCAAATTTTTTATTATTTTCAAAGCACGCGCTACATTTATTCTGGAGTCTTACATACTGCTGACATTTCAGCAAACCGAATGCACATCTGGCCCCGGGTCCACGGCAAGAAAAATCAAATGTCCCAAATGTTTCTATTGACTGGGTCATTTTTCAAGAAGTAAAAAAAAAAGAACTCGCACTCTGAGAGCGTCTTGCAAAAAAAAAGCGAAATTGCGGCTGTCGAGACCTGAAAAGTTACACTGTTGATATATAAACTCCCGCGTATGGCTATTTCAGTATTTAGTGGGATATTAGATTGAGTCGGGTCATTAAGAATGATCAACGGTCGGGCTCTCTCGATAGAATCTGCACGTTTGGCTTTGAAATGTGACTGGTTCCATTTGTAAATTGTAATAAGCTGGGCACTGCCGGGTAATTCTGGAAAGCGTTCTGAGATCTGACATTGCCGAAAAGGACGTCTAGAGCAAAAGAAAATCTACAGAAGTTCTAAAGGAGACCTCTGCTGTCAGAAACATGTAGGCCATGACCGCCGAACCCCTCCTGATTCCTCCTTCCAGGTCTACTTTATCTGATAGAAAACCTAGAGCTTGGCAGACAACTTACACAGAGGAGCCATTAAATAAAAAATTATATATATACTGCTCAAAAAATTAAAGGAACACTTTGAAAACCCATCAGATCTGCTGGACATCTCTACTGATATGGACTGGGCAATTGTTAGGAAGGTAAGGATGCCCCATCGTTGGATGGAAATGAAAATTATCAACCTACAGATGACTGAATTCAAAGACTCCCCGAAAATCAAAGTGAAAAAATGATGAAGCAGGCTCCATTTGTAAATTGTAATAAGCTGGGCGCTGCCGGGTAATTCTGGAAAGCGTTCTGAGATCTGACATTGCCGAAAAGGACGTCTAGAGCAAAAGAAAATCTACCGAAGTTCTAAAGGAGACCTCTGTTGTCAGAAACATGTAGGCCATGACCGCCGAACCCCTCCTGATTCCTCCTTCCAAGTCTACTTTATCTGATAGAAAACCTAGAGCTTGGCAGACAACTTACACAGAGGAGCCATTAAATAGAAAATTATATATATACTGCTCAAAAAATTAAAGGAACACTTTGAAAACTCATCAGATCTGCTGGACATCTCTACTGATATGGACTGGGCAATTGTTAGGAAGGTAAGGAAGCCCCATCGTTGGATGGAAATGAAAATTATCAACCTACAGAGGACTGAATTCAAAGACTCCCCGAAAATCAAAGTGAAAAAATGAAGCAGGCTCCATTTGTAAATTGTAAAAAGCTGGGCACTTCCGGGTAATTCTGGAAAGCGTTCTGAGATCTGACATTGCCGAAAAGGACGTCTAGAGCAAAAGAAAATCTACCGAAGTTCTAAAGGAGACCTCTGCTGTCAGAAACATGTAGGCCATGACCGCCGACCCCTCTTGATTCCTCCTTCCAGGTCTGCTTTATCTGATAGAAAACCTGGAGCTTGGCAGACAACTTACATAGAGGAGTCATTAAAAAAGAATCTATCTATCCATTCAGTCATATCCAAGAGCGGACTGACAACTCATGGGGCCCCCGGGCAATAGGGGATCATGGGGCCCCTGTGTCTTTGCCCAAACTCAAAAAAGCCTATGAAAAAAAAGGTACCAGGGGCATCTTATGGTGCCCCCTGCTGACCCCGGGCCCTCGGCCAGTGCCCGAGTTTCCAAATGGTCAGTCCGCCCCTGGTCATATCCGACCAGGGGTGGATTGACAACTTATGGGGCCCCCGGCAATAGGGGATCATGGGGCCCCTGTGTCCTTGCCCAAACTCAAAAAAGCCTATGAAAAAGGTACCAGGGCATCTCATGGGGCCCCCTGCAGTGCCCGAGTTTCCAAATGGTCAGTCCGCCCCTGGTCATATCTGACCCTTGATGATTGCATGGACTGTCACTCATAAGCAACGTTTTCCATGAATTCTCTTAGCAATTATTTTACAGGGTAGGTTGCCAGGTCTTTCCCCATCCCCTACCATGCAGGAGATCCTGCATGGCCAGGGATGAAACTAGGACAATGTAGACAGGAGCCAATTAACCTACCAGCATGTCTTTGGAGTGTGGGAGGAAACCGGAGTACCCAGAGGAAACCCACACAAGCACAGGGAGAACATGTAAACTCCATGCAGGAGGCGCCATGGTCAGGAATCAAACTCATGACCCATTTACTGCACGGCAGATGTGCTAAACACCAAGCCACTGTGCCACTATATATATATATATATATATATATATATATATATGTGTATATATATATATATATGTAAATATATATGTGTGTGTGTATATATATACATATATACAGTGAGGAACAGAAGTATTTGAACCCCCTGCGATTTTGCAAGTTCTCCCACCTCTCCATCATGGAGGGTCTGACATTCACATTGGAGGACATTCCCACCCTGAGAGACAGAATTCCGGAAATCCCATTGTATGATTTGTAAAGAATGTATTTGTCTCGCACGGCTGAACAGAAGTATTTGAACCCCTGAGAAGATCCGTGTTAATATTTGGTACAGAAGCCTTTGTCTGCAATTACAGAGGTCAGACGTTTCCTGTAGTCCTTGGCCAGGTTTGCACTGCAACAGGGATTTTGGCCGACTCCTCCACACCGATCTCCTCTAGATCTGTCAGGTTTCGGGGCTGTCGCTGAGCAACACAGAGTTTCAGCTCCCTCCAAAGATGTTCTATTGGATTTAGGTCTGGAGACTGGCTAGGCCACTCCAGAACCTTGATATGCTTCTTACGGAGCCACTCCTTGGTTCTCCTGGCTGTGTGCTTCGGGTCGTTGTCATGTTGGAAGACCCAGCCACGACCCATCTTCAATGCTCTGACTGAGGGAAGGAGGTTGTTGCTCAAAATCTCACAATAAATGGCCTCATTCATCCTCTCCTTAATACAGTGCAGTCGTCCTGTCCCCTTCACAGAAAAGCACCCCCAAAGCATGATGTTACCACCCCCATGCTTCACAGTAGGGATGGTGTTCTTGGGATGCAACTCATCCCTCTTTTTCCTCCAAACACGACGAGTGAAGTTTAGACCAAAAAGTTCTACTTTGGTCTCATCTGACCACATGACTTTCTCCCATGCCTCCTCTGCATCATCCAGATGGTCATTGGCAACCTTCAGACGGGCCTGGACATGTGATGACTTGAGCAGGGGAACCTTCAGACGGGCCTGGACATGTGATGACTGGAGCAGGGGAACCTTCAGACGGGCCTGGACATGTGATGACTTGAGCAGGGGAACCTTTCATGCAATGCATGATTGGAAACCATGACAGCGCAGTGTTCTACCAACAGTGACCTTTGAAACTGTGGTCCCAGCTCTCTTCATGTCATTGACCAGCTCCTCCCTTGTAGTTCTGGGCTGATTCCTCACCTTTCTTATCATCAGTGATACCCCACGAGGTGACATCTTGCATGGAGCCCCAGTCCGAGGGAGACTGACAGTCGTCTTTAGCCTCTTCCATTTTCTAACAATTTCTCCAACAGTTGATCTATTTTCACCAAGCTGGTTGGCAATCGCCCCGTTGCCCTTTCCAGCCTTGTGGAGGTCCACAATTTTGTCTCTGGTGTCTTTTGACAGCTCTTTGGTCTTGCCCATGGTAGTAATTGGCGTCTGACTGACTGTGGGGTGGACAGGTGTCTTTAAAGAGCTCAGACAGGTGCTACTAAGTTAGATGAATGAGGGGAGTAGAGGTGGACTTTTTAAAGGCGCAGTAACAGGTCTTTGAGAGCCTGAATTCTTGCTGTTTCTTAGGTGTTCAAATACTTCTGTTCAGCCGTGCGAGACAAATACATTCTTTACAAATCATACAATGGGATTTCCTGAATTCTGTCTCTCAGAGTGGGAATGTCCTACAATGTGAATGTCAGACCCCTCCATGATTTCTAAGTGGGAGAACTTGCAAAATCGCAGGGTGTTCAAATACTTCTGTTCCTCGCTGTATACAGTATATATATATATACACACAATATACTCCACCCACAATGCTGCTGACAAGAGCGCCGGCAGCCATCAGATTCTGTGTCATATTTGCAGACATCCCCTTAAATAATCAGATTAGCCTTGCAGAATGTATTTAGTGGGTAATGTGCTTGTCACAGATCCAGTTTGCTGCGACAACCTCGATTGAACAGCGGCGTTTAAAAAATTCAGGAAATTATCATTTTAAAATAAGCATTTGTCTATAGGAAAAGCGCTGCGAGGAATGTAAAAGCGGAGCCTTGTGCAAATGAGGTGTAGTTTCCAATGAGAAAGATAACTTAATTTATTGGTTGAAGAACCCGTTCTAATGAGGCAAAGTGAGAGATAGAACGCCAAAAAAAAAAAAAAAAAAGCAAAAGGGGAAAATGAGGATAAACCGGTCAAATCCTTGAAATTCAGTCCACGTCAGAGCGTCTCTTTCTTTAAAGGGAACCTGTCATAAATGGACTTTGCAGCCTGCCAATGGGGAGCTCCTTCTAAAAATGCCGAGATGTCGCACTGTGGTGGTGATTCTACAGATGTACTGCTTGGAAAGTCACTAAGGCTCCAGGCAAGCTGGGTATGTAGCCCCAGTGCATGAGACCCCAGTGCTTAGGTGCAGGTGGAGGGTACGGGTGCACCATTGAACCCCTGTCAAACTCTGAGATGCTCCTAGGTGTTATGCCTGAATGGGGCTGGGCGGTGCACCTAGTGGTACTAATGTGTAGAGCAGTATGGCCGAGGGACAAATTCCCAAAGTGGAAGACGTCTGCAACAGTTCAGGGTACTTATTAGCTCTCCCCTTGACAATTCTTTTTTCTCTACAAAGACAGAACCATCTTTGTTCAGGCATCCTCCAGGGTTGCCTTCAACTTCTCGGCCTAAGATACGGGGTCAGAGATGACACGATCATATAAATCTACAAATGTTTGACACAGATCAGCCCCTGCACCTTGTGACTTGCTATAAATTACAACATAGGGGGAGGGGAGACTGAGGAAATGCTTCCTCTTGCCTGCAGCAGACTGATGATATTATCCCAGCCCAGGTAAAGTCAGTGACTGGAGCTCAAGGACTGCTTTATAAAGAGTGAATATTTATATGAAAAAGCATACTGTTCCTCTAGATTGCTGTGTACTGTATGGAGGGACTGTAATGGGTACACTGATGTAAGGGGGGAATCTGAGGGCGACCTTTTGGGGACACTGATGTAAGGGGGAACACTGGTGGGAACACAAATATAAGGAGGGACTCTGATGGTGACTCTGACATAAGGGGGAATTCTGATGGGGACTCTGATATACTGAGGGCTCTGATGGGTACTCTGATATACAGGGGGCTCTGTTGGGGTCCCTGATGTAGGGGGGGGGGACACTGATGGAGATTTTGATTTACAGGGATGCTAATGTAAGGGGGATTCTGAGGGGACTCTAGATCACCTGCTGGTGGCAATGTGCTTCTCAGAGTGGGAAGTTGTAGTCCCGATGTCCACCAGTAGGTGTCTCTCAGCAGCTGATTGCATTAATCAGTCTCCACTTGATGCTGGCTGCTGGGAGGGTATTTAGCTCCTCCTCTACTATTACACTTTTCTTCAGTGGTTGCTTTGCTGACAGATACTGGTTCCTATTTATCCTGAACCTAGATCCTGATCTTGTTCCTGCCCTGCATCCTGAACCCTAACACCTCTTTTATGCTCCCCTTGTACCTGGTTCCAGTCCTGTCTCTCCCTTTCTATCTGTGTCCCGCATCTACCTTTTTTATTAATGCTCCCCATTTTTGTACAAATTGTATATAGTTAGTCGTTATGCGTTCTCTTCACCTAGTGCTGGCTGCTGGGAGGGTATTTAGCTCCTCCTCTACTATTACACTTTTCTTCAGTGGTTGCTTTGCTGACAGATACTGATTCCTATTTATCCTGAGCCTAGACCCTGATCTTCCTCCTGCCCTGCATCCTGAACCCTGACACCTCTTTTATGCTCCCCTTGTACCTGGTCCCAGTCCTGGCTCCCCCTTTCTATCTGTGTGCTGCATCTTCCCTTTTTATCCATGTTCCCCATTTTTGTACAAATTGTATATAGTTAGTTGTTAGGCTTTCTCTTCACCTAGTGCTGGCTACTGGGAGGGTATTTAACCCCTCCTCTACTATTACACTTCACTTCAGTGGTTACTTTGCTGCTAGATACTGCTTTCCACTTATCCTGAGCCTAGATTCTGATCTTGCTTCTGCCCTGCATCTTGAACCCGGCTGCATCTTTTATTCTCCCCCTGTACTTGATCCCAGTCCAAGCTCCCTCTTCCCATCTGTTCCCTGCGTCTTCAGTTTTCCCTGTTTATCCGTGTTCCCCATTTCTGTACATATATATAGTTAGTTAGGCTTTCTGTTAGGTTGCTAGTTAGGCGTTTTGGTTCACTTATATCTTCACGTTTGCTGTGTTTCCTGTTTGCTGGCGTTTGGATGTCTTTTGTTTTACTAATAATACATTTACTTTACTATATATATAGATGGTCTCAGTTTCTTAGTGTAGCTAAGCAGATTTGGCCATCCCTGCCACTGATTCCTGACACCCTGATATACGGTGGGCTCTGATGGGGGCCCTGATGTACAGAGGGCTCTCATGGGGACCTTGATGTAAGGGGGAACTCTGATATATAGATGGCTCTGATGGGGACCCTGATGTACAGAGGGCTCTGATGGGAACATTGATGTAAGGGGGAACTCTGATATATAGAGGGCTCTGATGGGGACCCTGATGTACAGAGGGCTCTGATGGGGACCCTGATGTAAGGGGGAACTCTGATATATAGAGGGCTCTGACAGGGACCCTGATGTACAGAGGGCTCTGATGGGGACCCTGATGTAAGGGGGAACTCTGTATATAGAGGGCTCTGATGGGGACCCTGATGTACAGAGGGCTCTGATGGGGACCCTGATGTAAGGGGAAACTCTGATATATAGAGGACTTTGATGGGGACCCTGATGTACAGAGGGCTCTCATGAGAACCCTGATGTAAGGGGGAACTCTGTATATAGAGGGCTCTGATGGGGACCCTGATATACAGAGCGTTCTTATGGGAACCCTGATGTACAGAGGGCTCTGATGGAGACCCTGATGTAAGGGGAAACTCTGATATATAGAGGACTTTGATGGGGACCCTGATGTACAGAGGGCTCTGATGGGGACCCTGATGTAAGGGGGAACTCTGATATATAGAGGGCTCTGATGGGGACCCTGATGAAAGGCGGAACTCTGATATATAGACAGCTGTTATGGGGACCCTGATGTACAGAGGGCTCTGATGGGGACCCTGATGTAAGGGGGAACTCTGATGTATAGAGGGCTCTGATGGGGACCCTGATGTACAGTGGGCTCTGATGGGGACCCTGATGTAAGGGGGAACTCTGATGTATAGAGGGCTCTGATGGGGACCCTGATGTACAGAGTGCTCTGATGGGGACACTGATGTAAGGGGGAACTCTGATATATAGAGGGCTCTGATGGGGACCCTGATGAAAGGCGGAACTCTGATATATAGAGGGCTCTTAATGGGGCCCTGATATACAGTGGGCTCTGATGGGGACCCTGATGTACAGAGGGCTCTGATGGGAACCCTGATGAAAGGCGGAACTCTGATATCTAGAGGGCTCTTATAGGGACCCTGATGTACAGAGGGCTCTGATGGGGACCCTGATGAAAGGCGGAACTCTGATATATAGAGGGCTCTTATGGGGACCCTGATGTAAGGGGGAACTCTGATGTATAGAGGGCTCTGATGGGGACCCTGATGTACAGAGTGCTCTGATGGGGACCCTGATGTAAGGGGGAACTCTGATATATAGAGGGCTCTGATGGGGACCCTGATGTAAGGGGGAACTCTGATATATAGAGGGCTCTGATGGGGACCCTGATGAAAGGCGGAACTCTGATATCTAGAGGGCTCTTATAGGGACCCTGATGTACAGAGGGCTCTGATGGGGACCCTGATGTAAGAATTCTGATGGGCTCAAGTTTATTTTGAATGTTTTTGCTTTGTTTTACTGAAGTTCTTTCTTTGTTCTGAATCATATCATGCTGAATCAATCTCCAAGTAAATCCTATTCATTCATTTAAATTTTATTTCTACATTTTTAAAACTGGTTCTTTTTCGGCCCACAAATATTGTGGCCCACATACTAAAAAGTTAAAACCCCCCTGGCCTAGGGAACAGAAGACTCTAGGGCTGTGATCCTACCAGGGTATATGGCTTTCCTACACAGAACTGTTTTGCTCTCAACAAACCTTAAAAAATAAAACTGGAAACCTTTTAAAAAAATAAAAAACAAAGAAAAAAGGACTTGGCTTTTCTACCCTTCCGTCCTCTTCTGTAGGCCATATGCTTTAAACAATAACGGGTACTCTTTAAGAAAAAGTTGAATACCGAATATTTAAATCCAGAATATAAGATCTGAAAGTCGGCATCGACCTTCAAAGCAACTTGCGGGTTTTATTGATAATCTCAGCAAAGACGCAACTGACAAATGGCTTGATAGCCGTGAAAACCAAACAATGGGCCAATGGAGAAGAGCATGAGCGGGATTTAATTGAATTTCTTTTCTTTTTTTGTGAAGAAACCGGTTTGACCCCTGGAAAGTGCTACAAGACGTGTAAAGGAGATCGTTGACTGAAGTCGCATGAATTCTAATGCACTGGATTATCATATAACTTTTTATTGAACTTGAAGTTGTTTTTAAATTATAATTGTAGTAATGTCACATGTCTGGCGTAGAGCTATCACTCAGCTCTATTGTGGAACCCGAGGACTTCCATCGTAAGTGGTTTCCTGTTTATGAGTGAGATAATGAACGCCTCACCGCTAGCAGATACAATAATTTAAAGACAGTCTAAGCAAACTGTCTGTTTTCAATTCTGTAGAGAGAAAAGAGAACAATAAAATCACAAAATCTATTGGGCAATATAGTTTTTTTTTCTTCTCTGCAGCTTTTTTCTATATTTTCTCATGTTAGAGGTGTTTAGATCTTTAAAGCTGAACTCCAGGAATTATTTGTGTTACATTGATCCAGCTTGGCCAGAAACCCCTGTAGTAGTTGATGATAAAAAAATGAAAGCATTGATCTTCACTTCGGACCAACAGGGGTTGCTTGCTTGGGACTTCTGCCATTTACAGAAAGCCTTGCAATATTTTTCGATTAATAGAAGGCACACTCTGAATGGACAAGGTGGAGAGGAGGGGCAGTGATGTCAGGGTGTAAGGGACCACCTGGCAGCACCTCTAGCAACCCACTGGTCAGGCCTCCCCAGAGTCTAAGTCACGGAGCACTTGTTCACCAGAGCCCCTGATGGTGGGGATGGACTTGGAGCGCTCCGAGACCAGGTTGCGACTACCAGGTATACCCACCAGTGGTAGAGGAGTCTGCCAGAGGCTCCCGCCGGGTGAGAGTCTGATGTGAGGGGACCGGAAGATCCCAATGGGATGGATGGATGAGCTAAAGCTAAGTCAAACAAGCCGAGTCGGTAACAGGGGGGTTGGTGAGGTACAAAGCAGCAGGCAAAGAATGGTCGGGTCACACGCCAGGTCAATAACAGGAGATCAGATCTAAAGGGGAACATCCAGGAGAGAAGTCAGACAAGCCAGAGGTCAGGACAAGGAGAAGGCAGCAGAGGTCAAAACAATCCGGGTAGCAGTACTCAAACACAGGTAACAGGAATCACAGAAGGCCATTTGGCAACAAGTGACAGCACAGGGCGATTTAAATACCGCGCCCTGCGCTGTCATTGGTGCCAGGCATGCACTAGCGCACGCTAGTGCGCATGCGCAAACTTCGCCACGGCGGGCCAGGCCCTAGCACCCGCGTCCCCGCCGGAGACGGCCTAATGCGCATGCGCCGGGACCAGCGCCGCGGCGATCCCTGACACAGGGCCTCTACCTCATCCCTGTTGATGCTATGGTGATGCTAATTAGAGCTTCCAAAGCTTAGCAGGACTAGGTCAACCTGCAGCCAATACTGACTTCTGAACAAATCTTGAGTAGATTAACCTTTATCCAATCAGATTATTAGGACAGCAGCCGGACCATACCAAATGATAGCCAACCAAGGCTACCAATCATAGGCTAGACCAAACCATGGATAAAAGACAAGAGGAGAGGAGGGGCAGGGATGTCAGGGCCTCTACCTCCTCTCTGTAGATGCTAAGGTGATGCTAATTAGAGCTTCCAAAGCTTAGCAGGACTAGGTCAACCTGCAGCCAATACTGACTTCTGAACAAATCTTGAGTAGATTAACCTTTATCCAATCAGATTATTAGGACAGCAGCCGGACCATACCAAATGATAGCCAACCAAGGCTACCAATCACAGGCTAGACCAACCCATGGCTGAGAGGAGAGGCAGGGATGTCAGGGCCTCTACCTCATCCCTGTTGATGCTATGGTGATGCTAATTACAGCTTCCAAAGCTTAGCAGGACTAGGTCAAAATGCAGCCAATACTGACTTCTGAACAAATCTTGAGTAGATTAACCTTTCAGATTATTAGGATAGCAGCCGGACCATACCAAATGATAGCCAACCAAGGCTACCAATCACAGGCTAGACCAACCCATGGCTAAAAGACGAGCACAAAATTCAAAGGAATTGACCAACTTGTGGTCAAAGCTTGGAAAATGTTATGGGTAACCCAAAGTGTAGCCAGTCAGAATATTTCAATGTTCTCTAGTTATCTGAATCTGCAGGCAAAAATATGTTAAATTATTTATTTACAGTATGGAAACCTTCATAATAATGCAATTTACCATAAAAACATTTTTCATGTACATGGCTCAACACCCTTTCTAAAATAGATATAACTGTAGTCAACTATGTAATGGGTGACCATAGGGAAAAATGGTTTCCTTAGTCTCTCCTCCTCCCCCAGACTTGTGACTGCACCATTAATATTTTTAGCTATCTGTAAGGGAGTAATTCTTCCCAATGTTCAGCGCATTCTTCTCACTAACCATCGCACTAATGTATCATGATAAGTAGATATAGAAACTTTTAGCCGGGGTTCCCTGAGCCCAGAAATTTATTTCAAGGGTTCCTCTGTGTTGAAAAGGTTGAGAAAGACTGGCCTACACCTACTCATGGCTAAAAGGCAAGTAGAAAATCCATAGAACGGGGCCAACTTGTGGTCCCTGAGCCTGGTAGTTATTTCAAGGGTTCCTCAGTGTTGAAAAGGTTGAGAAAGGCTGGCCTAGACCAACCCATGGCTAAAAGGCAAGTAGAAAATCCATAGGACTGGGCCAACTTGTGGTCCCTGAGCCTGGTACTTATTTCAAGGGTTCCTTTGTATTGAAAAGGTTGAGAAAGGCTGGCCTAGACCAACCCATGGCTAAAAGGCAAGTAGAAAATCCAAAGGACTGGTCCAACTTGTGGTCCCTGAGCCTGGTAGTTATTTAAAGGGTTCCTCTGTGTTGAAAAGGTTGAGAAAGGCTGGCCTAGACCAACCCATGGCTAAAAGGCAAGTAGAAAATCCAAAGGACTGGTCCAACTTGTGGTCCCTGAGCCTGGTAGTTATTTAAAGGGTTCCTCTGTGTTGAAAAGGTTGAGAAAGGCTGGCCTAGACCAACCCATAGCTAAAAGGCAAGTAGAAAATCCAAAGGACTGGTCCAACTTGTGGTCCCTGAGCCTGGTAGTTATTTAAAGGGTTCCTCTGTGTTGAAAAGGTTGAGAAAGGCTGGCCTAGACCAACCCATAGCTAAAAGGCAAGTAGAAAATCCATAGGATTGGGCCAAATTGTGGTCAATTGATGATCTATATAACATTCGTTGTGTTGGCCAAATGGAGCTTTTAGAACATTGTAATCAAAGAACCTGGAGCATTCAATGGGTAACCCAATCTATAGCCAATCAGAACACTTCAAAGTTCTCATGTTATCCAAATCTGTAGCCACAAACATATTCAATAACGTATTTACGATAGGAGAACCTTTGTAATAATAAAATTTACCATAATCCATTTCTTCTCAAATCTACCACAGCCAAACGATGACTTTTAATGGTTTCCCAATGAGCGTCAGTAATATTTTTTTTCCCAGCCGGTGGCGCTTTTCCCTTAAGCGATCATAAGACATCGGTAAGCCTTTAAACAAACGCGACCAGTCTTACCAATAGTCTCATCATTCAAATGCGTTTTACTGCGCAGCGCCGTATGAGAGATGTAGCCTGTGGGTCAGATTTACGTTTGTTTTTCCATATTTACAATTTGTTTTCAGCTAGATTTCCAGAGCTCACAAAAGGTTGAAGCGACAGACTATAAACAGCACGTACAACATTACAAACCTCACCAGGCAAAAGCACAGTGAACTGTGAAATTCTGTTGACAGCCTGGATTGCTGACTTGTTTTTTCTCTTCGTCGACTTCTATCAACTTGGGACTTTGAAAAATCTTTCTTTTTTTTTTTATTGTTCGTGGGGAGGAATGGTAGGAGATGTGTTGGGCAGGTAAAACCATAATAGACAAGATTATATGTTTCAATGTCTGCTTTGTGAAGGCGTCCAAATGCTGCTTCACCACCATATTCCTACTGCGGGTTCAAAGCAATAAAAACAAAAAGATGAGAATAGAATGGTAGAGAGTCAACGTTAGAGTGTTTCTGAACCCAAAGACCAATATTTTATATTTTGCAGCTTGTCCATTCTTCGATATGGTGGATGCGTCGATTTTCTACACCAGATTGTGATTAATTAAGCCCTTTTTTTTTTGCTCTTTTTTCAAAATTAACAAAAAAAGTCACTAATTTTTTTTATCATCACATAAAGTCCTTTATGTGGTGCCTTTCTTTGGTGACCAGTTCTCTTTAATGAGACATCAGGGGTCAAAAAGACCCCTGATGCCTCACCTGTCCTCCAATGGTATCACGTACCTGGTGATGGAGGCCAATGGAGAGAAGGGGCTTCCCTTGCGGCCAAGTTCCGGACTTCCCTGAGAGTGGGACAGCAGGAGTCAGGCCCAAAGTTGCACAGGTCACCTGTAGGAGTGCTGGTTGGTGGTCCACTCTGGTGCACGGAGATAGGTCTGCAGACAGGAGGCGCCTGTGCGTGGTATGCAAGCCCTTCCAGGATTTGGATGTTTACTGGGATGACGGTTCAAGCCAAGCTCAGGTACCAGGTGTGCATCAGAGCAGACGTAGTCAGATGGGATAGCCGAGGTCATACACAGAGGAGCGAGAGAGAGAGTATCCGTAAGCCATGCCGAGGTCAGATCAGGGGTAAATCAGAGTAGACAGGTCCAGGAGCAAGCCGAGTCAGTAACAGGAAATTACAGGTCAGAATCACAGGAACAGGAACATGGGGAGCTAGAGATCATCCAGCAACCAGAGGAAGTGATGAGCCTCCTTATAAAGGCCGTCTGGCACCAGACTGAGGCTGATGTGTACTTCTGCAGCCATGCAGAGTACTGGCAGAAATGCCAGATCTTCCAGAACTCCTGCCGTGGACAGGACCCTGACAAATGGTCTCCACTCCATTAGATTCTTCCCCAGCCATTTCGGCTGAGGGCAGTACCACTGAGACCTGGAAGTGATGCTTTAAATGCTGCTTCATTAGCAGGAAGAGGAGATCAGGGAACTATTATGGGTGTGTGTAAACCCCCCATGGCCACCGATGTACTACTTACATTGGTGGAAGTAAGAGGGTTAAAGACATTTTGGAGCATTTTTTTCTGTGCATTTTTTGCACAGGATTAGGTGTTTTTGTTTTTGCCAATGAAAAGCTGAAAACAATGAAGGAGATGGTGGTTTAGGCTTGAAAAATGCAAATTTTCCGGCATTTTCAGGCACTCTCATTGCAGACAATAGGGCCAAAAATATCCCATTCTGCGTCAGAAGTTGCTCGTGTACCTTTGTGAATTGAAGGCTGCAGACGCCTGAGAGCTCACGTACTTGCCCATGTTTTCCTGACTCCAAGGTCTCATCAACGGACCTGGGACTAGCATGGTGGGTGATCTCCTCTACCTAATGAGATTGAGTATAAATCCTAACTTCCAGGCCCAGCTATCGCTTTCACGGGCCTCCGTGTCCTAGGAAGAAGCTAATGCAGCGTGCTCTGTGCTGCATTAGCTTCAGTGTAAGGTGGGTGAGACATCCGGGGTCTAAAAGACCTCCAACGTCTGATCAAGGAGAACTTGTCACAAAAACAGCATCAAATAGGGAACTTTTTGTGATAAAAAAAAGAATTAATAGAAATAAAGTGTAAAAAATAAAGTTAAACCCAATCACTTAAAATTCCTCCTCCAAAAATATTTTGATCCTCTCCGGCCTCCACATACACACACATATGAATGGAAACACACACATTGGGGGCACCCATGCGCAAAAACGTTGATTGCGCTAAGCACAATGCATAGTCTGCCTTCGTTCTTGGGCCCCAAGTATTGGTATGCCATTGTTCTAGGACCCCAAGTGTTAGTGTGTCATCATTCTAGGACCCCGAGTGTCAGTGTGTCATCGTTCTAGGACCCCAAGTGTCAGTGTGTCATCGTTCTAGGACCCCGAGTGTCAGTGTGTCATTGTTCTAGGACCCCAAGTGTCAGTGTGTCATCGTTCCAGGACCCCAAGTGTCAGTGTGTCATCGTTCTAGGACCCCAAGTGTCAGTGTGTCGTCGTTCTAGGACCCCAAGTGTCAGTGTGTCGTCGTTCTAGGACCCCAAGTGTCAGTGTGTCATCGTTCTAGGACCCCAAGTGTCAGTGTGTTGTCATTCTAGGACCCAGAGTGTCAGTGTGTTATCATTCTAGGATCCCATGTGTCAGTGTGTCATCGTTCTAGGACCCCGAGTGTCAGTGTGTCATCATTCTAGGACCCTGAGTGTCAGTGTGTCGTCGTTCTAGGACCCCAAGTGTCATTGTGTCATCGTTCTAGGATTCCAAGTGTCAGTGTTTCATCATTCTTGGACCCCAAGTGTCAATGTGTTATTTTTCTAGGACCCCAATTGTCAGCATGTCATCATTTTTGGACCCCAAGTGTCAGTGTGTCATTGTTCTAGGACCCCAAATGTCAATGTGTCATCATTCTTGGACCCCAAGTGTCATTATGTCATCGTTCTTGGACCCCAGGTGTCAATGTGTTATTATTCTAGGATGCCAAGTGTCAGTGTGTCATCATTCCAGGACCCCAAGTGTCAGTGTGTCATCATTCCAGGACCCCAAGTGTCAGTATGTCATCATTCCAGTACCCCAAGTGTCAGTATGTCATCATTCCAGGACCCCAAGTGTCAGTGTTTCATCATTCTAGGACCCCAAGTCTCAGTGTGTCATCGTTCTAGGACCCCAAGTGTCATTGTTTCATTGTTCTAGGACCCCAAGTGTCAGTGTATCATCGTTCTAGGACCCCAAGTGTCAACGTGTCATCATCCTTGGACCCCAATTGTCAGTGTGTCATTGTTCCAGGACCCCAAGTGTCATTATGTCATTGTTCTTGGACCCCAGGTCTCAATGTGTTATTATTCCAAGACCCCAAGTGTCAGTATGTCATCATTCCAGGACCCCAAGTGTCAGTGTTTCATCATTCTAGGACCCCAAGTCTCAGTGTGTCATTGTTCTAGGACCCCAAGTGTCATTGTTTCATTGTTCTAGGACCCCAAGTGTCAGTGTGTCATTGTTCTAGGACCCCAAGTGTCAACGTGTCATCATCCTTGGACCCCAATTGTCAGTGTGTCATTGTTCCAGGACCCCAAGTGTCATTATGTCATCGTTCTTGGACCTCAGGTCTCAATGTGTTATTATTCTAGGACCCCAAGTGTCAGTGTGTCATCATTCTTGGACCCCAAGTATCAATGTGTTATTATTATAGGACCCCAATTGTCAGTGTGTCATCATGTTTGGACCCCAAGTGTCAGTGTGTCATGGTTCAAGGACCCCGAGTGTCAATGTTTTATTACTCTAGGACCCCACGTGTCAGTGTTTCATCCTTCCAGGACCCCAAGTCTCAGTGTGTCATTATTCTAGCACCCACGTCAGTAGTTCCTATTTCTAGGACCCCAAGTGTCAGTGTTTCATTGTTCCAGGACCCCATGTGTCAGTGTATTATTACTCCAAGGGGGCGGTGACGCGTTTCTAGGCAACCTGCCTTTTCATCAGACCTGATTGGCTAGTGGGATGAGCCAATAAATAAGGAGAGGAGGAAGGGGTGGGGCAACTGAGGGGCGGGGTAGTGAATTTAAAAAAATGTATAATGCATACAGGCTTAACAAGCAGTGGTGGAAAACATAAGAAATAAACGGTGAGCAGCTGCTTTCTGTAGAACATGTGAAAGATAGGAAGAGTAGAAGGAAAGGAAAGGAAAGAAATGGAAAAAAGAAAAAAAAAAAAAAAAAAAAAACGCATGTGGAAGATAAAAGATTACACAGGGAATATTTAATTATAAACATTATTACTATGATGTGGATTATAAAGGGTAAGATGGGCGGGTAAGAAAGTGGAATATGAAGGGGGGGGAGACAATCAGGGAAAAAGGAAAAAAAAAAAAGGAACATACAGGGAATATTTAATTATAAAGACTATTACTATAATGTGGATTTATGAAGTGTAAGATGGGCGGATAAGAAGGTAGAATATGAAGGAAGGGGAACAAGGGGGGGGAGCAATGAGGGAAAAAAAAAAAAAAAAGAAAAGGAAGTGGTGGGAATGAAAGTATATGCTATAAAAAAATAAATAATAAAAAGATATGAAGAATTAAAATAATTTTTAAAAAAAAACAAAATTAAATAATCGTGTGTATCTCAATCTCTTCATTGAGGCCCCTAGGTGCAAGGGTATCTAAAGTAAAAATCCAATAGGTCTCCTGTTGGCATAATAATTTGAAACGTTCAACTGGGGGGAGATGGTCTGGTATAGCCTCAATGACCCATACTTGTAGATGGAGAGAGGATTTAGAATGAAACTCTGAAAAATGGCGGGGAACACTGTATTTGGTAATGCCGTCATCAACCGACCTCCGGTGCTCTCCAAATCTTTTTCGCAGTGTTCTAATGGTACGTCCCACATATAAAAGGCCGCACGGGCAGGACAAACAATAAATTACATATGTGGAAGAGCAATTATAAAAGGCTTGGAGGGGATAGACTTTTCCATTAATTGTAAAATTTTGTTGGCCATGCTTCACATGGGCACACGTGAGGCAGAGCGGCTTATTGCAGCGGAACATCCCAGTAAGTGGGATTAGTACCGGTCTATTGTGAATAGGAAGGGATTTCAGGGGGGGAATTTTACTAGGTGCAATTTTATTCTTAATGTTAATTGCCCTTCTATATACAAATGTGGGGGTAGGAGGCATGATCATTTTAAGGTGTGGATCTTGATGTAAGATAGGCCAGTGTTTCTTCAGGATGGATTCCATTTTGTGATGTTTAGAATGGAACTGTGTAATGAAACGGATATTGTTGTTGTTCGATGATTGCGGCTTAGGTGGGGGGATCGTGTCTGATAAGTAGGTGAGATATGCTTGTTCCACTAACTCAGAGGGATATCCTTTTTCTGTAAATTTTTGTTTTAATTCAATGCTTTGGGCTTTGTAGTCCTTAACATCCCTGGCGGTATGATTATTTCAGATTTTTGGTGCTGAAAGCGGTACCATTTTTTTGCATGGAAATATGTATTTTTTTTATTGTAGGCTGTAATTTTTAGGAAAAACTCACTGAAATCTGTCCGAACAAGAGTCTAGTAAACATCCCGGGGATGATAAAATTTGAAACACAAAATCATAAATTATAATTTAATAAATAATCATAAAAATAATATAAAAATAATAAAAAATTTAATTCAATAATATAATCAAACCAAAAACACTGAAATGTGAAATAGAGCGCCAAGTTCGCACATTGCTGAGCTCAGTCGCAAAATCGTTTTCAGTTTCTGATGACGAATTTCCCCCACGAATCATTATCACTCAATTCTGTAAGTGGTTCTGATTTACTATCGCTGTTCTCTAGCTGATCTAAACCGCTTTTGACCTAAAGGGACACTTTTTGGACGCCATGGACATTTCTCAGTTTCCAGGCAGAAAGAACAGACAAAATGCAGGCAGGGCGCAGGACAAAGCACTCGGGACAAAATGTATGTGAAATTGGTTGAAACAGCAATGTTTTACTGTGTAAAATGAAAAAAAAAAAAAATGACATTTTTTTAAATTTTTAAATTTCCCGCCGCCGCCGCCGGCGGCGCCCGTACGTCCCGACGTCACAGGGACAGGACACAGAAGCCGGATGCCGGCATCGGCCGGAGGAGATGGCCGGGGACGCTGCAGGGGACACATCGTGGGAGCGCAGGGTAAGGTAAGTGAAGAACACATGCCGGAGCAGCGCCGCATGGTAAGCCCGAGTGTAGCTCGGGGTTACCGCTTTTGGTACTGAAATGTTACCCCGAGCTACACTCGGGAATACCGCCAAGGAGGTTAAGTAAGGTACAGTTGCGTCGAAGTCTGCAAAACTGCCCTTTGGGTATATTTTTGAGCCATCTAGGATGATGACAGCTAGTATAATGAAGAAAGGAATTGCCAGCGGTTGGTTTGGTGTAATTTTTAGCTATAATATTAGAGTCCGAGTGGCTAAGTTCCAGATCAAGAAAACTTAGTGAGGTAGGGTCCATAATGTGGGTAAAAGAAAGGTTGAATGGGTTATTGTTACAGTGTTGAATGAAAGATGCAAGAGAAGTGACAGGGCCGTCCCAGATGATGATAATGTCGTCTATATAACGACCACAGAACACCAAATGGGCAGCAAAGATATTATTTCTCCAGACATAGCGATCTTCCCAGAGGCCCATGGTGAGATTGGCATAGCTAGGTGCAAAATTAGCGCCCATGGCTGTGCCTGTTTTTTGTAAATAGAAACTATCATTAAACAAAAAATAGTTGTGCTGGAGGCAGAATTTTGTAGCAGTGAGGATGAAATTAATCTGGCTAGGGTGTTTTTTTCCCTGATTGTCTCCCCCCCCCTTCATATTCCACCTTCTTACCCTTTATAATCCACATCATAGTAATAATGTTTATAATTAAATATTCCCTGTGTAATCTTTTATCTTCCACATGCGTTTTTTTTTTTTTCCCATTTCTTTCCTTTCCTTTCCTTCTATTCTTCCTATCTTTCACATGTTCTACAGAAAGCAGCTGCTCACCGTTTATTTCTTATGTTTTCCACCACTGCTTGTTAAGCCTGTATGCATTATACATTTTTTTTAAATTCACTACCCCGCCCCTCAGTTGCCCCACCCCTTCCTCCTCTCCTTATTTATTGGCTCATCCCACTAGCCAATCAGGTCTGATGAAAAGGCAGGTTGCCTAGAAACGCGTCACCGCCCCCCTTGGAGGATTCCCAGCAACGTCCTGATGTCATTTCCTGCCCGGCGGCCATCTTGGATGTGCCTCAAGCTGGCTACTGTACCCACGCTGATGTGAGAGATCAGCAGTGCCTGCCCTGGATCCCGGTTCGTATCTGCGCCGCGACTCCCGGTTACTGCACCTGCCATCCTCGCCTCCTCCTGTGGGACCCGCCTACAGCGCCAGCCGTGCAACACCTTGGCATTGCAGCCATCCATTTGTGAGGTGCAGCACAGATGACATCCTCCTCCTTACATATTGATGCCTGATATCTACCCACGTCTTGTGAGTTTTTATAATCTTGTGTGCAATAAACTTTTATATTCATACTGCACTTAGTCTGGCGCACTTCTCTTTCTTCTCCATTTACCACAGAGTCCGGTTTACTCTAGAAAGTGCAAGCCTCACCACGGTGTCTACATTGCAGCGTTGTATATATATGTATACACATACAGTTGCAAGAAAAAGTATGTGAACCCCTTGGGATTACGTGGAGTTTTGCATGAATTGGGCATAAAATGTGCTCTGAACATCATCTAAGTCACAACAATAGAAGAACACAGTCTGCTGAACATAATACTACACAAACATTAGATGTTGCCATGGTTTAATTGCACATAACATGTAAACATTCACAGTGCAGGGAGGAAAAAGTATGTGAACCTTTGGACTTAATAACTAGTTGACCCTCCTTTGGCAGCAATAACCTCAACCAAACGTTTCCTGTAGTTGCAGATCAGACCTGCACAACGATCTGGAGTCATTTTGGACCACTCCTCTTCACAAAACTGTTTCAGTGTAGCAATATTCTTGGGATGTCTGGTGTGAATCATTCTCTTAAGGTCATGCCACAGCATTTCAATCAGGTTGAGGTCAGGACTCTGACTGGGCTACTCCAGAAGGCGTACTCTGTGCTGTTGCAGCCATTGTTTTGTTGAATGACTTGTATGCTTTGGGTCATTGTCCTGTTGCATCACCCATCCTCTGCTGAGCTTCAGTTGGTCAGATGGTCGTACGTTTTCCTGCAAAATGTCTTGATAAACTCTGGAATTCATTTTCTCATCAATGACAACAATCCGTCCAGGCCCTGAGGCAGCAAAGCAGCCCCAAACCATGATGCTCCCTCCGCCATGTTTTACAGTGGGGATGAGGTTTTGATGTTGGTGTGCTGTGCCTTTTTTTCTCCACACATAGTGTTGTGTGTTCTTCCCAAACAACTCAATCTTGGTTTCATCTGTCCACAGTATATTTTGCCAGTAGTGCTGTGGAACATCCAGGTGCTCTTTTGCAAACTTCAAACGTGCTGCAATCTTCTTTTTGGACAGCAATGGCTTCCTCCGTGGTGCCCTCCCATGTACTCCATTCTTGTTTAATGTTTTCCTTATTGTAGATGTGTCAACAAAAATGTTATCATGTGCCAGAGATTTCTGTAGGTCTTTAGCTGACACTCTGGGATTCTTCTTTATCTCATGCAGCATTCTGCGCTGTGCTCTTGCAGTCATTTTTACAGGACGACCACGACTAGGGAGAGTAGCAACAGTGCTAAACTTTCTCCATTTGTAGACAGTCTGTCTTACCGTGGGCACATGAACATCAAGGCTTTTGGAGATACTTTTGTAACCCTTTCCAGCTTCATGCAAGTCAACAATTCTTGATCGTAGGTCTTCTGAGAGCTCTTTTCTCCGAGGCATGGTTCACATCAGACAGTGCTTCTTGAAACCAGTAAACCCAAAACAGGTGTGTGTTTTTTAAGGGCAGGACAGCTGTCAGCAACACATCCAATATCATCACACTGATTGGAGTCAAGGTTGGCTCACTCCTGGCTCCAATTAGCTCTGGGAGAAGTCATTAAGCTAGGGCCTCACATACTTTTTCCTCCCTGCACTGTGAATATTTACATGTTATGTGCAATTAAACCGTGGCAACATCTAATGTTTGTGTAGTATTATGTTCAGCAGACTGTGTTCTTCTATTGTTGTGACTTAGATGACGTTCAGAGCACATTTTATGCCCAATTCATGCAAAACTCCACGTAATTCCAAGGGGTTCACATACTTTTTCTTGCAACTGTATATATACCATCTATCTCAATCCAGTACTGTTTGCATCACAAGGCCTTTTTTTCCCCTCCTTTCCCTACCCCCCTCCCCTCCCCCCTTCCCTTTCCTCACCACTAAAGCTGCATCATTTACTTGTTGTCCCTTTATTACTAGCATATATGATTATATATTTTAATTTCTGTTTACTGGATTATTTTGTTTAAGATTTACTGAGTGAATGTTATATCCACTACAAATTCTCTTGCGCCAATTGCATTTTTATTTTTGTCTATTATTACTCTAGCACCCCAAGTCTCAGGGTGTCATTATTCTAGGACCCCAGGTGTCAGTAGTTTCTATTTCTAGGGCCCCAATTGTCAGTACGTAACCATCTTTGAATAAGAAAAATTAATAATAGCGCCTATGGTCAAAATTATATAACTTACTAATAATGTACCAGCTGCAAAAAATCACCATATATAAAGTGTACCAATAAATAAATAATTTGCGCTAGTAAATGTGTATAAAAAGAAATCATCAAATCATAAGTCCAGAAAAAAATATATATATGCCAATACCACAAAAAAATAAAAAAACTTTTAAGTGCAAAAAACTTTTGTGCAAAAAAAGTGTCTAAATATGAAAATTTTCACCAAAAAACCTTGATAATATAATGGTAGATCATCCATAAATATATCTTCAGAAACGGAAACTCTGCAACACACCGATCCTCATCGATCGAAATAACAGGATGAAAAACTTTGTAGTTAATCGAAAATCCACTTCTCCAATAGATAAAGGACCACCTTCAAACGTATCCATGGGGGGAAAGGCCAAGCACTCGAGAGAAACAGAAAGACTTCATGGTGCAATATTATAAAAACCAATTCCTTTATTAGGTACTCATTGCACTTACTCAAGAGGTGTCCCAGCCGACACCAGCATCAACAGCATAACAGCAATCACATAAACGAGCCTGGCTACTCAGCACATGCGCAGTAGCTGGCAGCCAAAAACGTAATGACGTCACATCAATCAAGCTCCGCCCCCAGGTGTCAGTAGTTTCTATTTCTAGGGCCCCAATTGTCAGTACGTAACCATCTTTGAGCTGAATTATCTCATCACTACAACAAACCAGGACCAAACAAAATGATCAGAACATTCCTGGGACCACCAACTCTCGGCCAATCAGAGCGCTGTACCGTGATGCGACTAACCAGCATCCCGGAACATTAAACACTCCACAGCATTAAAACTTCTCCAACTCAATTGGCCCCTGCAGCAGAATGAAATGTTCCCGGAACCCCCCCCCCCGAATCTCCATGACAAATGTCGCACATTAAACCCCGTCCCATAAGCTCCTAGCTACGGTTCCGGATCCGCGCTTCAGATGAAGCCAGAACTTGTTTAATAATGAATCCAATACTGACAAGGCAGCAAAAGTGAATTTATGGGGAAAATCCGCAGAAAGAAAAAAAAAAAAAAAGTACAGTTTAAGCTTTAACCAAAAAAATAAAAAATGTGAACAGTTGTGCGGATGAAAAATGAAGTACAATGATAATGTCTTCTATGCACAGTAAGTTTCATGGCAAACACCAGTCGGAATGCTTCAGACACAGAACACAGAGCAACTAAACAGCAAAATGGGCCATTCCAATAATCTAATTCAGCAGACAACATCAGAATGAGAATGCATGAATGAGAAAACCAATTACAGCTGCAGAGAGTTATGACCGGGGAAGTCATTAGAATGAGTAGCATCTTAAAAGGCAGTACAGAATGTATTGTTGCGAGCCAGCTCTGCATCCGAACGTCTGGAGAGTTTTGACGGTTGCCTCCAAAACTTTGCTGCCGGTCACTCGGAAGACCCGCAAACCAGCTATGGAACTGTGAAAAGTCAAAAAATGTCATGTGGTGAGGCGGTTTTTGATCCTGTGGATCCTGCCAGTAGATCCATTATTTTTCCCACTTCCTGGAACGGGGTGACAACGCTGTTTGTTCTGCAGTGAAATTGTGCAGCAGTGTTGTCGCCTTGTGTAACGGAACCGACCCAGTTTGCGCTTGGGTACTTCCAGTATAATGCCCCAAACTACATCACCGACCTGATATCTGTCTACCACCCAAAACGCAGTCTCTGCTCCTCAAAAGACCTCCTACTCTCCAGTTCCCTTGTCTCCTCCTCCCATGCCCATCTCCAGGACTTCTCCTGGGCTTCCCCCATCCTCTGGAACTCACTACCCCAATCCATCAGACTGTCACCTACCCTCCTCACCTTTAGGCGCACCCTGAAAACCCATCTCTTCAGAGAAGCCTACCCCACCCTCACCTAAGTGCTGATCTCCTCCGCTCTCCCCACCACTCCATCCCCCACAGCTATTTCCTCCTGTACCACTATCCCCTCTCTCTTAGATTGTAAGCTCCAAGGAGCAGGGCCCTCGAACCCCTCGTTTATTGTATTGTTACTATACTGTCCCCCATTGTAATGTACAGCGCTGAGCAAACTGTTGGCGCTACATAAATACTGTATAATAATAATAGCGCTTCCCCGTCCGAACATCGACAACTGACACCACAGCCGACCATACAAGACTAGACGACACCAGTCTGTGTGAACATGGAACTCTTTATTTGAAATTCGAACTGGCTTTTTATACATAAGAAAAAAGAAGAAGACCAAGAGAAAAGGATCCCTGAGGTCAAAGGGGCCCCAATGAGGACAAACTGCAGCTTAATGAAAATGCTATTTTCATTAAGCTGCAGTTTGTCCTCATTGGGACCCCTTTGACCTCAGGGATCCTTTTCTCTTGGTCTTTTTCTTTTTTCTTATGTATTATTTGGTCCCGAGGACACCACAGTGTGATCCACTTGTGAGTCTGCTATGAGGACTTTATAGCATTTGGCGTTACCATATTGGAACCCCCCTAGTCTTTAATTATTCAATATTCAGCTAAGGGCATCCCGGTTTTTTACATTGTATTATTTGGCTTTTTATACACACAGGGGACAATCCCCCCTCCCTGCATGACACAGGGCGGGGCAATCTATTCTTAGCAACAAGAGACACACAGGTATTGAAACTTCACACCAGCAGACAGTCCTAACAGGAGGGAGGGCTGCTGGAGACACCCCATACCAAGCCAATACACATAAACACATACATCCCATAATAGTTTGCTCCCAAGCAAGACACACAATAAAACAATGGGATGCAACCACATGGCATTAAACAATCCACAACCCCCCACCCCAATACTAGGATAGATCACCCTGTGTCCCCAAACAGGCACAGGGTGACCTACACATAATAGGGATATAGGGAGCTGAGACAGGGGTCTCCCCACCTCTCCAAAGTGAGCTGGGTTCCATAGGCCCCCCCACCCAAAGTGACTCCCGTCACACAGAGCACCACAAGTGAGCCTCGAAAAAGCATCAGATGGTATTGTGATGAGCAATGAAGGCTTGCTGGACTTTTACTGCACTTGTGGTGCTCTCGGCCTTCACCCTTTGGGAAACCCTGGCTAAGTGCCAACTCCACAGTGGAACTAAGACCTTGTGCACAGGGTGTTCTTATGCCCTGTACACACTATAAGAATATTGTACAAAATTTTCTTACGAGGACCGATCGTCCAATAATCGGATCGTGATCACATGAACAGTAGTAAGCAAGATGTCACTTCTGACATCATTGCTTACTACGTGTGAAATCTGTGAATGATCACAGAGGTCACATGGTACAGGGCTATTCACAACAGCCTTGTACAATGTGACAAGCTGTGACCAATCACAGCTCACACAGTATTTCTCAATGGCTGCAAAAATGCAGCCAGAGAGAAGGAGAAATGATTGCTTTTACAGCCTTTAAAAGCAATCAGTGTAAAAAAAAAAATCTTCATCACCCCCCACAAGTAGTACAGTGTCACCATGGTGACACTGTACTGCTAGGGTGACAGTGTGTAGAAAAAAAACCCATAAATAATAATAAAAATAAAAAAGTTAAAAAACATTTTTTTAAAATTATAATTTTTGGTTATAAACTAGTTTGGTTTTTTTTTTTTTTACTAAAAAGATAACTGATTAAATTTTGGCCGAGATTTATGATGAAATATTATTTATTTGCAAAATTTTAAAGGAAAAACACTTTTTTTCAAAATTTTTGGACATTTCATTTATATAGCAAAATAAAATAGTAATCCCAGTGGTGAATAAATACCACCAAAATAAAGCTTTATCTGTCTAAAAAAAATGCTAAAAAATTCAGTGTTGCATGACCGCGCAATTGTCATTCAAAGTGTGATAGCGTTGAAAGCTGAAAATTGGCCTGGACTGGAAGGGGGGGAAAGTGTCCAGACTGGAAGGGGGTGAAAGTGTCCGGACTGGAAGGGGGGGAAAGTGTCCGGACTGGAAGAGGGAGAAAGTGTCCAGACTGGAAGGGGGGGGGGAAAGTGTCCAGACTGGAAGGGGGTGAAAGTGTCCGGACTGGAAGGGGGTGAAAGTGTCCGGACTGGAAGGGGGTGAAAGTGTCCGGACTGGAAGGGGGGGAAAGTGTCCGGACTGGAAGGGGGTGAAAGCGTTTGGACTGGAAGGGGGGAAAGTGTCCGGACTGGAAGGGGAGGAAAGTGTCCGGACTGGAAGAGGGAGAAAGTGTCCAGACTGGAAGGGGGGGGGGGAAAGTGTCCAGACTGGAAGGGGGTGAAAGTGTCCGGACTGGAAGGGGGTGAAAGTGTCCGGACTGGAAGGGGGGGAAAGTGTCCGGACTGGAAGGGGGTGAAAGTGTTTGGACTGGAAGGGGGGAAAGTGTCCGGACTGGAAGGGGAGGAAAGTGTCCGGACTGGAAGAGGGAGAAAGTGTCCGGACTGGAAGGGGGGGGGAAAGTGCCCGGACTGGAAGGGGGTGAAAGTGTCCGGACTGGAAGGGGGTGAAAGTGTCCGGACTGGAAGGGGGGGAAAGTGTCCGGACTGGAAGGGGGGGAAAGTGTCCGGACTGGAAGGGGGTGAAAGTGTCCGGACTGGAAGGGGGTGAAAGTGTCTGGACTGGAAGGGGGTGAAAGTGTCCGGACTGGAAGGGGGGGAAAGTGTCCGGACTGGAAGTGGGTGAAAGTGTCCGGACTGGAAGTGGGTGAAAGTGTCCGGACAGGAAGTGGGTGAAAGTGTCCGGACTGGAAGGAGGTGAAAGTGTCCGGACTGGAAGGGAGGGAAAGTGTCCAGACTTGAAGTGGTTAATATATATTTAAAATATATTTTTCTTCCATGTGGGTGTCCCCAACCACTCACAGTCAACTAGCGAATGTCTGAGAGCTGGCAGGCCAGGCTCCTGATGACATCAGCACCCCGTAGCCAATCACAATGCGACATCTCCTCCTAACAGACTCATAACGGCCCATTTAGGCACCGGCTTTGGCCGGCGTCAAGGGGTTCCAAATGTTTGCCCCATTCACAAAGGAGGATGGTCCCCTTCTTCTGTTGCCAAGGTACTAAAACTATATTAGAGAGTGGAAATCAGAGAAAAAAAAAAGAAAATCTGCTGCCTCCAAGCCGCCGACACACTGCATCATACATGTAATTCTTTATCTTTCTCCTAGTTCCACTTTATGTAATGGCCAGTCCCGTGTCTTTCAGAAGGCCAGGCCAGGGAAAAAATTCAATTTGAGAGTTTCTATAATGTGAAATTAATCAGCTTGATGTATGATTTAATCATGCAAGAGTAATGTTATATGCACTAAATCAATTTTGCATAAGGAGATATTGTGTCCCTGAAATGGAGCATGCCCGTTGTGTGTCAGCTTCATTTTCCGGTAATACTATCAGCGATGGGACACGCGTGTATTCTGGCTGAAATATCTGGATTAGCCGCGCTAAGAAGTGTAATGGATAAGGCTTGGGTTTTTTTTTTTTTGCCGGTGCGGATGCTCAATGAAATGTGAATTGTATCGCTCACTTCTTAACACGATGTATTATCCTTCAAAAGAGATGCACTCTGTAGAGCGTGAGATGGAGACATATGGGGGGGGGGGTTATCTGAGAAGGAATTAGGCCTCCTTCATATGGCCGACAATAGGGGGGCACTTTTTTTTTCGACTCCTGCCAAGTACCCCCAACTATTGGTTCAGAAAGATCGCACTGAGCTGATTGGTATTTGTTGGGTGCGGCTTCGTGTCATGGTGACTCCAAGGTCTCCAACAAGGTTCTGGTTGGATCTGCCAAAGCCTTCCAAGGACAGTGTGTACCTACCTAACTCTATCCATTACCAATCTCTAATATTCCTCATCTTAGTGGATGGCGATTTCATACCTCCCAACTTTTTGAGATGGGAGCGAGGAGCACCTATTGGCAAATGTATGAAGGTATGGCATACACACCCTTCCAAGCCCCCCCAACCTTAACTCTTTCTGTCACAAATCTCTAATATTCCTCATCTTAGTGGATGGTGATTCCATACATCCCAACTTTCTGAGATGGGAACAAGGGACACCTATTGGCAAATGTATGAAGGTATGGGACACACACCCTGCCAAGCCTCCCCCCCGTAACTCTTTCCATCACAAATCTCTAATATTCCTCATCTTAGTGGATGGTGATTCCATACCTTAACTCTTTCTATCTCAAATCTCTAATATTCCTCATCTTAGTGGATGGCGATTCCATACCTCCCAACTTTCTGAGATGGGAACGAGGGACACCTATTGGCAAATGTATGAAGGTATGGGACACACACCCTGCCAAGCCTCCCCCCCCGTAACTCTTTCCATCACAAATCTCTAATATTCTTCATCTTAGTGGATGGCGATCCCATACATCCCAACTTTCTGAGATGGGAACGAGGGACACCTATTGGCAAATGTATAAAGGTATAGGACACACACCCTACCAAGCCCCCCCCCCCCGTAACTCTTTCTATCTCAAATCTCTAATATTCCTCATCTTAGTGGATGGCGATTCCATACCTTCCAACTTTCTGAGAATGGAACGAGGGACACCTATTGGCAGATGTATGAAGGCATAGGACACACCCCCTGCCAAGCCCCCCCCCCTTAACTTTTTCCATCACAAATCTCTAATATTCCTCATCTTAGTGGATGGCAATTCCATACCACCCAACTTTCTGAGATGGGAACGAGGGACACCTATTGGCAAATGTATGAAGTTATAGGACACACACCCTGCCAATCCCCCCTCCCCTTAACTCTTTCCATCACAAATCTCTAATATTCCTCATCTTAGTGGATGGTGATTCCATACCTCCCAAGCCCCCCCCCCTTATTAGACACCCCCCCTGCCAAGCCCCCCCCCCCGGAACTCTTTCCATCACAAATCTCTAATATTCCTCATCTTAGTGGATGGCGATTCCATACCTCCCAACTTTCTGAGATGAGAATGAGGGACACCTATGGGCAAATGTATAAAGTTATAGGACACACCCTCTGCCAAGCTCCCCCCCTTAACTCTTTCCATCACAAATCTCTAATATTCCTCATCTTAGTGGATGGTGATTCCATACCTCCCAACTTTCTGAGATGGGAATGAGGGACACCTATTGGCAGATGTATGATGGCATAAGACACACACCCTGTGAAGCTCCTCCCCCTTTAAAGGAGAATTGCAATTGCACAAAAAAAAATTGTTGGGTAACTCCACAAGTAGGTTTATGACCACTACTATTCCTTTATATTGGCTTTGGAAATTTACAAATGCAACAATTTAGAAATCGGATGGAAGGTTTAGCGCTGTGAAACCCCTTTTGATAGATAAAGAGTGCATTTTCTATGCAACTCTATAGATCAGACCAAAATGAGGGACAAATGAGGAGGAAAGAGGGACAGAGGGACACTCTGCAGAGCTCAGTGAGAAGAGCTGAGAGCTGATTGGAGGAAAGGGACACACCCACCTTCACACAGGAACAGAGCTGAGGCTTTCAATCACAAGCTGTGTGCTGGAGATCCCTCCCCTGGCACCTTTTTATATCTTGGTGTCAGGAAAACTTGTCAGAAGTGACTCATGCAGGTAGGAGAGGAAGGAGGCAGCAGGCAGAAATGACAGCCAGTGCTCTGGACTGAGACAAGTCCACACTATAGAGGGATATGCTTTGTTCCTATTTCGTGTCTGAGGTTCACAACCACTTCAAGCAAGCACAAGGTAGCAGCTTCCAAGAGGGACCTACAGTGAGAGATGCAGAACACTGACTCCCTCTCACTTCTTCTTCACCCATGGGTGTAGGGTTGCCATCTCATCCCTTTAAAGCCGAACACATATTAGTTACACAGGTTCTGGGGCTGATTAAGGTGGTAATTAACCCCTTCGCACCGGCGCTTCCCAGCCATTTAAGAGTTTCAGAAGCCGGGAGGCGGGGCGAGGTTTAGGGTCATGTGACCGCCATGACGCATCGTCACGGCGGTCACATGATCGGGAAAGGTCCAGATCGAAAGAGGAGATCAGGACCTTTCCGTGAGTACCGGACATGTGCTGCTGCTCGGCGTCTAGACCCAGACGCCGGGAGGCCGCACATTTGCGTTCAGCCAGCGTGAAGAGGTTAAACTCACTTAGGTCTTCATCTGCAATATATTAGCCCCAGGGCCTGTGTAATTAATATGTGTTCACATATGTGCGGAGCGGTACATCACATGTGATTCGTACAGGAACCACACCGCATCCCTGTGCAAATCACATGCGATTTGTGTGCGGTGCGATCGGAGCCGTACATTTTGTATGTCTCTAATCACACCGCACCCAAAACGTGCAAGACCCTTTTTTTGGTCCGCACTAGAATCGGATCGCATGGGTATTCACACCTATGCGATCCAATTCTGCACATCGCACCGCTGACCATTGCTGACCGCTTTCGGTACGCATGCGCTGTACCAAATGACCTGGGAGCGTCCTGATGTCACAACCAAAGGCTCCGCCCTACGTGTTTCGTCATGGACGTCCTCACGGAGCTGATTTATAATATGATCAGCATATTGCTCTGGTGAGTTTATTCAACCTGTTTTGGTGGTGGATTCACGCTGGTGAGATTTGTTTTGAACACTTTTGCAATTATCAAGCCTCACTTCACTTTGGACTTTTTGTTTCTGGACTTTTGTATTATATTATTTACATGTGTTTTAATCGATTTATATATTCATCTGGATGTTTTTTTTATTTTATTTTTTTAGCGCAACCTGTTTTTTTTTCACTATTCATGCACCCTATATGTGTTATAGATTAGGTTTTGCAGCTTATTTATTTATTTATATATACATTTACCGTGGCGCTATTTCAGTTACCCTACTTCCTTCTGGATTAGCAAGATAGGACGTGGTTGGCAAACGTGGTTGTGGTGGTGAGGGGGGGGTGGTAAACTCCTGTGGTATCTTAGCAGCCACACACTCACGGATCGCAAGCCAATTTATCAACGTCAACCGCAGACAGTCCTTCAAACCGTCGCGTTTTATATAACTCATTTCTCCGTAGAAAGGGCGAGGATTCGCGTTCCCGTAACGCGGCGGCAGTAAAAACTTGAGGGATGAACTACTTTTGTGATCAGTATATTAGAATGTTATGCAACAGTTTTTAGTGGTCCTGACATCATTCTTGCTGACTATTTGTGCCTTAATTAAACTGTCAGCTGTTAATTAATTGATTGGGGATGCGATGCTAATAAAGCCAGCTTGATACAAAGCCCGTCGTATAGCACAGCCATATTCCGGCTGAATACATTTATTGGAAAGGAAGGTTTTTTTTTTTCCTTTTCTTTTTTTTTTTTTTTTTTTTTTTTTTCCATTTGGCTGACTTCTTTTATATCGTTCATTTCTAGAAACGTCTTAATTTAATTTTACTGTGTTTAAAGAGGTATATATTTCTTGCAGTAAGCATTTTTATACAAGTTTCATAACCAGTTAGAGAAATGATCTTAGTTTCATTCGGAGGCCGGGATCGCATTATTCTCCTCTGTAAATGCCGCAAGTATTTTATATAACCAAAAAATAAAATTTAAAAAAAAAAAACGCTCTGCTTTAACCCCCGGTTCACATCTGTGCGGGTGGTGCCACGAAAATCCACCCGCACAGAGAAATGCGGACCCGCGGGCGGGTGCCATTAGTTCTAGAGGCGTCTGGCAAGAGTTAGAAATAGGTCAAGTGTGAATGAGCCCTTATTATTTACCAGAAAAAAAAGTTTTCTGGGTCAAAAAAAGTTGAAAAACGCCGGTTTGCGGCGTTTTACCGCGTTTTGCCATGTTTTTCAGCGCTAGAGCGCTGAATCAGTGGGTTCCAGGCA
>NW_028318813.1:710000-719785 GCF_062004578.1 Staurois parvus | reverse complement strand
TGGTTAAACATGAAGATCCGCTTTAGGCTACATCCACTATGCTTCACCCCCCTGAATTCACTGCACCCCCCACCCTGGGCTCTGCCCTATTCAATGTCTGTGCGCACTCAGTTTGCAGTGGTGGATGTGCGGCTAAAGCCCAACTCCATCCTTTGTCCCCACCAAATCCCACCTTCTGTGTGGCTTGCTGAACAGAAACTCAATTGTAGTGGAGCCGCAGGGACATCATCTTCCAGGGAGCTGCAGGAACAACATTCTGACTGATGATCTTTATTTTTTCCTGGCAGAAAACGGCCACCACATCAAGGTTTTCCTACCCAAGAAGCTGCTGGAGTGTTTACCCAAGTGTACTACTTTACCGAAGGAGAGGCTGCGCTGGAACACTAATGAGGTGAGCTGCTGTCGCTGCGAGGAACCCTGTCATCTGACGTCTGCCTAATACCAGTTGTACACCAAGACCCCTCCCCCGCTGATGTGCTTATGCCGATTTAGAACACACCGTTCCAACGCATCCAAATTATTTCCCTTTAAATCTTTTCGAGACTTTTCACATTGTTGCTCCGCGTTTGAGGTGCGGTTTGAGAAGTCCTGCATGTTGCATCTTTGGGTAGCTTTCCAAAAGCACACCAAAGATTCACATTGCAAAAGAAAAACAAAGAGGGCGCACCGGCCTAGTGCATGATCGTTAAAATATTTAATGAAAGAAAAAAACTAGGTATCATACTCACAATGGACATATAAAACACAGGAACATCACAATGAACAAGTGTGTTCAATCCATAGAGCATCTGAGTCCACAGCGATGGAACCCTGGGTGACCATCATGGACTCGGATGCTCTATGGATTGAACACTTTTGTTCATTGTGCTGTGCCTGTGTTTTATATGTCCATTGTGAGTATGATACCTACTTATTTTTCTTTCATTAAATAGTTTAAACGATACTGCACTAGTCCGGTGCGCCCTCTTTTTTGTTTTTCTTTTGAATTCAGTGATTTTGGACTACCCTGGTCCGTTGCGGGCAGCAAGCAGTGCATATTCCAGAACATTTACATTGTCATTCAAGTCTCTGCTGAGTCCATCCCCAGCACAGGAGTGTTTGCCGTGAAAGATGCACATTGCATTGAAGTCAATGAGAACCGCATCAAAAAATGCATCCAGGGTGTATTTTTAGGTGCTTTTTTGAAGTGCCAAAAATATGTTGGTTAAGAATTTGGCACCCACTGGCATCCTTTAACAACCAGTAAATCGTTAATTGTTGTGGATCTGGCACATGCCGGCTTTCTCAACAATCAGATAGATATGCAATGCCCACCCGCACTCCCTTCATTCCCTTGCCGATTGGCAAGGGCACCATGGAAGTCCTGCAATCTTGTCATCCAGATCTTTCGGTCTGGCAGCCCCCCTCACATTGAAAAGCAAAAAGTAACTCCTGCGCTACCATGCAAATATAGCTACTAAGCAGCTAGCACTTGAATGCCATACCCACGGCAAAATGAAAAAGGAATAAAATACACATAAATAGTGCAGCGCTGTAAAAATGCCTACATATCAACGGTCATACCATGAAATAGCAAGCGTGAAAGGGGGGCGGTGGAATGGGGCATACACTCACACACCCCCAGGTGAATAGTGACCACAATGCAAAATCAATAGGTGCTGGGTGGTGAATGTGCCCCTGCAGGTATACTATTAAGACACCTAGATGGTATAGATAATAAACACATAGACATAAAATGATTTAAATAGAAATGAATTGTCCAGAAATGGGGAGACAGGTGTGAAGACAAATCTTCATGCAAACATAGACGATAGGTGCCAATCCCCAATATCTGGGGTGCCCCCTCACCTTCCTGCCCAGGCCCGCATGGACCAATGGGCTATAAAATCTCCCTGGGTTCCTCCGTTTAAGATGGCGAATTCCCTCAGTAGTGATGGTGAGGCTCCCCTCCTTAAACATCCAAATGTGAAAGGCTTTCACAACACTCAATGGGTGTACTGTGTGTGGGGACAAAACGGAGCACCAAGATGGCGCCCACGCCGGATATGACGTCAGAATGTTGGTCGTGCAAGCTCCTCCTATTGGCGTATCTACGCGTTACGTCACGGTGTGCACGTGACTTCCTCAGGATATACGCCTCCTTCGGTCGGAGCTCTATTTATCTCACATTCTAGCCAATCACCCCCTCACATTATGGCTGCTGCTCTCGGCTGCTCCTTCTGCCTGTTGTCTGCCTCTTTCTTTCCTTTTGGTAGCAAGTTCCTTTTGGAGCTCTCTGATTACTAAGGGGGAGGCTTCACCACTGGTTAAGGATGCCGGCGGTTCCAGCTCCTTAACAACCACCTGCCAGTGTCCTTAACAACCAATGAATAGTCAAATGTTAAGGAGCCGGCACCCAACAGCGTCCTTAGCAACCAGCTGTTGCGCATATGCACTGTAATTCAATGCATAGTGCATTTTAGAAGCACTGCAGTGTGAAAATATATGCGTTGCAGTGTGAAAGCAGCCTGAATATACATGGGCATTTAGATTTCCAATATTAAAGGGTCTGTACACCCAAGACTGATCATTAGATCTGTGCACTGGGTCCTGGGTCTGTACAACTGATCTGCCCATGTAAAACTCTCAGGTGGACAGGAGCAGAGTCAGGAACTAATGCAGGGAGATCTCACTTTGTGGGTATCCAGGGCATATAAAAAATCAGCCCTCAAGTCTTCATGCATGACTATATTATCACCTTTGGGGTAGTGGCCCTTTAATGAGAGAAACACATAGGCTGTATTTGCTTCACTAGCCACATATTTGCTGCAAGATGGTAAACCAGAAATTAATAACCAGAAACAGATGGTAGTTGGCATTTTCAGAGGTCCGTAATACAATCGTCTATTTTTCGCTCATGATAGATCACCTTTGGAGACGTTCTGGGGTTTATTTACTAAAGCTGGAGAGTCCAAAATCAGACTCCCTTCTGCATAGAAACCAATCAGCTTCCAGGTTTCATTGCCAAAGCTTCATTGAACAAGCTGAGGTTAGAAGCTGATTGGTTTCTATGCAGAAGGGAGTCTGATTTTGGACTCTCCAGCTTTAGTAAATAAACCCCTCTGTGTCTAGCTGTAGTGCTGCTCCTTTGTCCTTCCCGTATTTCTGTCACGTCGCCTGCAGCTCCTCACTCACCTTCAGCTCTTTCTGTGTTTTCTGCAGGAGATCGCCTCTTACCTTATTACCTTCGAGAAACATGACGAATGGCTTTCTTGTGCCCCCAAAACCAGGTATGCAAACTTACAATCCAAACGTACACGTTCCTGCGTTAAAAATGGTTGTGTGTATAAGTGGGTGCTGCAGCGACCGTCGGCTGGAACCGAACAAAATCAGCGAGGAAAAAATGTCACCAGCACACCGAGGATCACCAAAATGGGTCCAAAGGTTTTAATAAATGATCACATAGTTACAGAAAGGCAACGTTTCGGAGTCACATGCCTGATGAAGGGGTCCTGCGAGACGCCGAAACGTTGCCTTTCTGTGATCGTTTATTAAAACCTTTGGACCCATTTTGGTGATCCTTGGTGTGCTGGTGACATTTTTTTCCTTCCAAAACCAGCTATGGTGACCCAATGATTTCTCTTCCTCATCAGTACATGGGGAACATTGCAGAGCATGCCCTTGAAGCAGGACTGTATTTTATGAAATCCCCCCTCCGGCCCTTATATATCCAAGGGTCTTCTGGCCTGTCCATTGACATCAAAGGTCCTTCCTATCCTCCAGCAGTGGTGGGTGGTCCTTACTGCTGCACTGAACATGCTTTTGTAATATTTGTGCGCCAATCAGTGCAATAGTACTCTGTGTGATGATGTTCCCCATGGGGTCAGGCAATGACAGTCTTAAGCTGGCCATATGATCCAGGTTTTTCCCTCCAAAGAAATGAGGCAGTTTTGTTCCGGGAATGGGACGGGACGTTCTCTTCTCACTACTGGAGCACAGAGCTGTATACTGTATGGAGCTCAGGCTGCATACAGGTAATACAGCTCACCTGTTCGTGTCGAAAATAGTTTGGTAGGCCCAAACCAAATATATCAAGGGACATTAACCACTTCCAGTCCGGACCTTTATTTATTTCAGGTACTTATATAGTGCCGTCCATTTGCGCATATCCAGGTTTTTTTTTTTTTTTTTTTTTTTACATACTGTCACCCTAGCAGTACAGTGTCACCATGGTGACACTGTACTACTTGTTGGGGTGATGAAGATTTTTTTTTTTTTTACACTGATTGCTTTTACACCCATAAAGGCTGTAAAAGCAATCATTTCTTCTTCTCTCTGGCTGCATTCTTGCAGCCATTGAGAAATACTGTGTGAGCTGTGATTGGTCACAGCCTGTCACATGGTACAAGGCTGTTGTGAATAGCCCTGTACCATGTGACCTCTGTGATCATTCACAGATTTCACACGTAGTAAGCAATGATGTCAGAAGTGACATCTTGCTTACTACTCTGCATGTGATCACTGATTGGCCAATCAGTGATCACACGATCAGGACCTCGCTCAGAGGTCCCGTCTGACGATCGGTGTTCCACTGTGTCTGGAGGACACAGCGGGCACCGGATCGCGGTGCTGTACGCTCCCAGGGAGCACGCACAAGCAGGGGGCGGGGGAGGCCGTTTATAAACAGCCACTCGTCCCTGTACTGCCACCGTCCGGCCGTTTATATACAATGGCCGGATGGGAGGTGGTTAAACATGAAGATCCGCTTTAGGCTACATCCACTATGCTTCACCCCCCTGAATTCACTACACCCCCCACCCTAGGCTCTGCCTTGTTTGTGCGCACTCCGTTTGCAGTGGTGAATGTGTGCCCCCCCACCCATGTGTTTCATATTGTGCATTTGGCAGGAGCATGAGCAGTTAGGTTGGATTCACACTATAGAGGTGCGGGAAATCGCATATGATTCGGACACCATATTTCTGCTCAAATCACATGCGATTCTTTGTAGTGCAGTTTAGGCCCATTCATTTTGTATTCACTCAATTCGCACTGCACCTGCACCGTAAAGGTCCAGGAACCTTTTTGTTTTGTGTATTTCTTTTTTGTTTTTTTTTGTTGCACCAAAATTAAATTGCAAGGGTGTTCGCACCCCAGCAATCTGATTCTTGTAATCACACTCCGTTTTGTGATCTGTTTGGGGTGTAGCATTCTGGATAACTTGAAAAAGTCTGATTGTACCTTCTGTATAGAGTCTGAATATGCTGTCATTAGAATACCTTACTGAAGAGAGGTTTCAATGTACTCCCTCCTGGTTTAGCTTTTAATAATGGGTCTGCACCTGACCCTGCACCTTTTAGTTACATAATGGGCAGGTTCCTCTTCATTTCTCCACCCCGTTTCCGCTTTTTTTGCTCAGTTTTGCACTGAAAACATGCCCACACCCAGGGATCCAGCAGTGGGATCGGCCGCACCACTGCAATACATCAGATCTCGCAGCTGTAACTGGGAGGCTGGCTGTCTTTTCCGGGTTCTTGCGGCCGGTCTCCTGATGATACGCACCGGAATGCATCTTCAGGGCGCTGCCTTCAAAAACCAGTAAGAGGCAGCCAGGCTTCCGATGGACAGAGCCATGAATCCGCATTAGAATACCTGTGGTCATGTGCAATGCATGAATATGTCTCCCAGGAGGCTGCTGGTGCTGCAAGCAATGTTCTCGCCTAAGCAAGAATAAAGGAAGTGCAGAGTTATGTTCCCTGAAAAAGGTACAAAGATTGCTAAACAACATTTTAAAAAAATTTGATTGTGTGAGAGGAGGGGGAAGGGGGGGTACAATGATATCAATTGGATCGGGAGGATGAAGGTCCACCACTTTAAGCAGAAAGTTGTGAATGAAGGAGGCCAGGTGGAGGGTGCGGTCCATGACACCCTGTACTTATAGTGTGTCCTTAAGCAGGCCATAGACTGGTCGAGCATCAGCCAATTTTTAAAAAATAAAACAAAAAAATCGGTCGCTCGATCGGCCGACGTTACCACCAATGTTAAAGATAAAGCGACCGATTTTCGACCCGTCTGTGGCCAGCATTAACCCCATAACTTCTGTCCCTTGCAGAGACAGGGGAGCGCACCACACAATGTGACAGCAATACAAATACATTATTTTGGATTACTATGTTTTTATTGGATACAAATGGATACATTTGTTGCAACCGCAAGACTTTAATAGTGGACTTCTTTGTTGCAACCGCAAGACTTCTTCATATAAAATATAATAGCGGACGACTTCTTCTCTTCTTCCTTCTCCTTCCTCTTCCTCTTCCTCCTCCTTCCTCCTTCCTCCTCCTTCCTCCTTCCTCCTCCTTCCTCCTCCTTCCTCCTTCCTCCTTCCTCCTCCTTCCTCCTTCCTCCTCCTTTCTCCTTCCTCTTCCTCCTCCTTCCTCCTTCCTCCTCCTTCCTCCTTCCTCTTCCTCCTCCTTCCTCTTCCTCCTCCCTTCCTCCTTCCTCCTCCTTCCTCCTTCCTCTTCCTCCTCCTTCCTCTTCCTCCTCCTTCCTCTTCCTCCTCCTTCCTCTTCCTCCTCCTTCCTCTCCTCCTCCTTCCTCTTCCTCCTCCTTCCTCTTCCTCCTCCTTCCTCTTCCTCCTCCTCTTCTTCCTCCTTTTTCTTCCTCCTCTTTCTTCCTCCTCTTTCTTCCTCCTCTTTCTTCCTCCTCTTTCTTCCTCCTCTTTCTTCCTCCTTCTTTCTTCCTCCTCTTTCTTCCTCCTCTTTCTTCCTCCTCTTTCTTCCTCCTCTTTCTTCCTCCTCTTTCTTCCTCCTCTTTCTTCCTCCTCTTTCTTCCTCTTCCTCCTCTTTTTCCTCCTCCTCTTCCTCCTCCTCTTCCTCCTTCCTCCTCTTCCTCCTTCCTCCTCTTCCTCCTCCTTCTCCTTCTCCTCTTCCTCCTCCTTCTCCTCCTCTTCCTCCTCCTCCTCTTCCTCCTCCTCCTCCTCTTCCTCCTCCTCCTCTTCCTCCTCCTCCTCTTCCTCCTCCTCCTCTTCCTTTTCCTCTTCCTCCTCCTCTTCCTTTTCTTCCTCCTCTTCCTTTTCTTCCTCCTCTTCCTTTTCTTCCTCCTCTTCCTTTTTCTTCCTCCTTCTTCCTTTTTCTTCCTCCTTCTTCCTCTTCTTCTTCTTCCTCCTTCTTCCTCTTCTTCTTCCTCCTCCTTCCTCTTCTTCTTCTTCCTCCTCCTTCCTCTTCTTCTTCTTCCTCCTCCTTCCTCTTCTTCTTCTTCCTCCTCCTTCCTCTTCTTCTTCTTCCTCCTCCTTCCTCTTCTTCTTCTTCCTCCTCCTTCCTCTTCTCCTTCTTCCTCCTTCCTCCTCTTCTCCTTCCTCCTCTTCTCCTTCCTCCTCTTCTCCTTCCTCTTCCTCCTCTTCCTCCTCCTCCTCTTCCTCCTCCTCCTCTTCCTTTTCCTCTTCCTTTTCCTCCTCTTCTTCCTCCTCCTCTTCCTTTTCTTCCTCCTCTTCCTTTTCCTCCTCCTCTTCCTTTTTCTTCCTCCCCTTCCTTTTTCTTCCTCCCCTTCCTTTTTCTTCCTCCCCTTCCTTTTTCTTCTCCTCTTCCTTTTTCTTCCTCCTCTTCCTTTTTCTTCCTCCGTCTTCCTTTTTCTTCCTCCGTCTTCCTCTTCTTCTTCTTCCTCCTTCTTCCTCTTCTTCTTCTTCCTCCTTCTTCCTCTTCTTCTTCCTCCTCCTTCCTCTTCTTCTTCTTCCTCCTCCTTCCTCTTCTTCTTCTTCCTCCTCCTTCCTCTTCTTCTTCTTCCTCCTCCTTCCTCTTCTCCTTCTTCCTCCTTCCTCCTCCTCCTTCCTCCTCCTCCTCCCATTGTCAAAATCAGCCGCGGATTTTCCAACATGACCGATAAAAAAAAAAAAAAAGTGCAAAAATGGCCGACCAATTTAACCCATTAACGGTGCGAAAATCGGCCTATTTTTTTTTTTTTTTGGCCGATTTTCGACCCGTCTATGGCCGGCATAAGTCTTCCAGGTTGAATACTAACCCAGCTTCTAGTGGTAGAAAGGAGTTACACAGTCAGTCTGGCTGAAAAAAAGACAAAAGTCCATCCAGTTCAACCATAGAAGAAAAAAAAGTTCTAATCCTATACCCACAGGTGATCCAGAGGAATGCAAGACAAACCCAGCAAAGCACGATCCAATTTTCTCCTGCAGGGAAACAAAATACCTTCCTGATCCCCCGAGAGGCAATCTGATATTCCTTGGATCAACATTCCCTATAAATGTTATATCCAGTTATATTCTGTGTATCCAAGAAAGAATCCAGGACTTTCCTATAGCAATACACTGAGCTGGCCACAACCAACTCTTGAGGGAGTCTATTCCACATTTTCACAGCTCTTACTGTGAAGAAACCTTTCCGTGTATGGATTAATTCTCTTTTCCTCCAGATGTAAAGAGCGCCCCCTTGTCCTCTGTGATGACCTCAGGGAGAGTTACTGCAGGGAGTATCACTGAAGGACAGCGGAGTATTGCAGCCGGAACTTCATCTCGTAACGCCACCCTCTCCAAGTACCGTCGTTGCTTGGTGTCCGTGTACACGGAGATGGGAGGAAGGTACTTCCATACCCGCCTCCCTGGTATGATGTTACCGGCTTATAAAGCATCAGGTCAAATCGATCTCGGTTTGATCAGATGCTTTCAGGGCAGAGGATGGATTTGGGGTCTAATAGATCTCTCCATAAAGAGGAGCGGTCATGCTTATTGCTATCACATGGGAGGGTTGTTCATCCCTTGTGATAGCAATAAAGTTGATTTTATAAAAAGGGACAGTGGAGGAAAAAAAAAGTTTTAAGTTAAAAAAAAAAACAACAACTTTAAAGCGCCCCCATGTTCATGCACAATATGTAAACCGCGATCACACAACACGTGTGAACATCAGAGCAAGTGCAATAATTCTAGCACCAGACCTCCTGTGTAACTAAACTGGTGACCTGTAAAGGCTTTTAAAGTGCTTCCTGTGGAGAATTTTAGGTAGCCTAGCTTGTCGTCATTCCACAGATGTATGCAATTTTAAAGCTTGACATGTTGGGTCTCTATCTACTCGGCGTAACATCATCTTTTATATTTTACCAAAAATTGGCCATTACGTTGTGTTTGTGTTCCCTAAAATTCATTAGTGTTTTTTTTTTTTTTCCTAAAGTTTTGCATTTTTAAAAATGGCTGCGCAAATACTGTGTGAAGTTAAAAAAAAAAAAAATAAATAAAAAAAAAATGTAATGATGACCGTTTTATTTTCCAGGCCTCTGCTTTCAAAAAACATATGTTCGGGGTTCTAAATAAATTTTCTGGCAAAAAGAATGCAGATTTTTGCATGTATGTGAGAAATGTCAGAATTGGCCTGTGTGGGGGGGGGGGGGGGGTGGTAAGGTGGTTAAGCTCCACCCCTATAAATGTAACACTTCTAATGACCTCGGACTTTTCCCCGTCTCTCTGCAGACCACAGAACGGCTCCATCATCCTTTACAACCGCAAGAAGGTGAAATATCGCAAAGATGGCTACTGCTGGAAGAAGAGGAAAGACGGCAAGACCACGCGGGAAGACCACATGAAGCTGAAGGTGCAGGGCATGGAGGTGAGGCTACCCTCGGTCCCCATGGTCATGGTATTACGGCAGAGGGTATAAATATTGAGAGGACTTGGTGTTGAAGGGGTGGGGTGTTGGGGTGTATAAATCTCTGGTTTCCATTGTGCGTTTTCTAAGGGTTGGCCGGGGTATATAAATCTCTGGTCTCCATTGGACATTTATGACGTGTGACTCTTGTGTCTCTGCAGTGTC
>NW_028318813.1:652500-705000 GCF_062004578.1 Staurois parvus | reverse complement strand
TGTATGTATGAGTGTGAGTTAGGGACCTTAGACTGTACAGCCCTTGAGGGTTACGGACTGATGTGAATGTATTACTCATGGGCGGCACATTGGCTTAGTGGTTAGCACGTCTGCCTTGCAGTAAATGGGTCATGGGTTTGATTCCCGACCATGGCGCCTCCTGCATGGAGTTTGCATGTTCTCCCTGTGCCTGCGTGGGTTTCCTCCGGGTACACTGGTTTCCTCCCACACTCCAAAAGACATGCTGGGAGGTGAATTGGCTCCTGTCTAAATTGTCCCTAGTATGTGTATGTATGAATGTGAGTTAGGGACCTTAGATTGTACGCCCCTTGAGGACAGGGACCTTAGATTGTACGCCCCTTGAGGGTTAGGGACCTTAGATTGTACGCCCCTTGAGGGTTAGGGACTGATGTGAATGTACAATATATATGTAAAGCGCGGAGTAAACTGACAGCGATATATAAGTACCTGAAATAAACTGGTGATAGCTGGGTCATACCGTGCTGCCATGTGTGCAGCCACTAGGTGACCTCAGCGGGCCACACGGATTTCTTTTGCTGTTTTGTAGTGGACATTGTGGTGTAAACGTACCACGGCTTTTGTAACCAATGCAGTGCAAGTTTGAGAGTGAAAGAGGACAAATGTCTACTAACTTTGGTCACTCAGATGCTGATACCCCCCCCCCCCCCCCCCCCGTGATCAATGAGTGATCCTTTTTTTTTTTTCTTCTCCTCTTATCGTTTAACCACTTCCAGTCGGGACGCTTTCCTCCCCCCTTCCAGTCGGGACGCTTCCCCCCCCTTCCAGTCGGGACGCTTTCCCCCCCCTTCCAGTCGGGACGCTTTCCCCCCCCTTCCAGTCGGGACGCTTTCCCCCCCTTCCAGTCGGGACGCTTTCCCCCCCCTCCAGTCGGGACGCTTCCCCCCCCCCTTCCAGTCGGGACGCTTTCCCCCCCCTTCCAGTCGGGACGCTTTCCCCCCCTTCCAGTCGGGACGCTTTCCCCCCCCTTCCAGTCGGGACGCTTTCCCCCCCCTTCCAGTCGGGACGCTTTCCCCCCCCTTCCAGTCGGGACGCTTTCACCCCCCTTCCAGTCGGGACGCTTTCCCCCCCCTTCCAGTCGGGACGCTTTCCCCCCCCTTCCAGTCGGGACGCTTTCCCCCCCTTCCAGTCGGGACGCTTTCCCCCCCCTTCCAGTCGGGACGCTTTCCCCCCCCTTCCAGTCGGGACGCTTTCCCCCCCCTTCCAGTCGGGACGCTTTCCCCCCCCTTCCAGTCGGGACGCTTTCCCCCCCCTTCCAGTCGGGACGCTTTCCCCCCCCTTCCAGTCGGGACGCTTTCCCCCCCCTTCCAGTCGGGACGCTTTCCCCCCCTTCCAGTCGGGACGCTTTCCCCCCCTTCCAGTCGGGACGCTTTCCCCCCCCTTCCAGTCGGGACGCTTTCCCCCCCCCCCTTCCAGTCGGGGCGCTTTCCCCCCCCCCCCTTCCAGTCGGGGCGCTTCCCCCCCCCCCTTCCAGTCGGGGCGCTTCCCCCCCCCCCCCCTTCCAGTCGGGGCGCTTTCCCCCCCCCCTTCCAGTCGGGGCGCTTCCCCCCCCCTTCCAGTCGGGGCGCTTCCCCCCCCCCCTTCCAGTCGGGGCGCTTCCCCCCCCCCCCTTCCAGTCGGGGCGCTTCCCCCCCCCCCCTTCCAGTCGGGGCGCTTCCCCCCCCCCCTTCCAGTCGGGGCGCTTCCCCCCCCCCCCTTCCAGTCGGGGCGCTTCCCCCCCCCCCTTCCAGTCGGGGCGCTTCCCCCCCCCCTTCCAGTCCGGGCGCTTCCCCCCCCCCCCCTTCCAGTCGGGGCGCTTCCCCCCCCCCCCCTTCCAGTCGGGGCGCTTTCCCCCCCCCCCTTCCAGTCCGGGCGCTTTCCCCCCCCCCTTCCAGTCCGGGCGCTTTCCCCCCCCCTTCCAGTCCGGGCGCTTTCCCCCCCCCCTTCCAGTCCGGACACTTTCACCCCTCTTCCTGTCCAGGCCAATTTTCAGCTTTCAGCGCTATCACACTTTGAATGACAATTGCGCGGTCATGCAACACTGTACCCATATGAATTTTTTAGCATTTTTTTTTAGACATAAAACTTTATTTTGGTGGTATTTGTTCACCACTGGGATTTTTATATTTTTTTGCTATATAAATGAAAGTCCAAAAATTTTGACAGTGTTTTTCTTATACAATTTTGCAAATAAATAATCTTTTATCATAAATCTTGGCCAAAATTTATTCAGTTATCTGTTTCGTAAAAAAAAAAAAAAAATAACCCAAATTAGTTTATAACCAAAAATTATAATTTTTCAAAAACTTTTTAAATTTTTATTTATTTATTTTTTTGACATACTGTCACCCTAGCAGTACAGTGTCACTTTAGTGACACTGTACTACTTTGTGGGGGGTGATGAATATTTTAATTTTTTTTTGCGGTGATTGCTTTTACACCCATACAGGCTGTAAAAGCAATCATTTCTACTTTTCCGGCTACATTCTTGCAGCCATTGAGAAATACTGTGTGAGCTGTGATTGGTCACAGCTTGTCACATGGTACAAGGCTATTCACAACCTCTATTCAACAATGTGACCTCGGTGATCATTCACAGATTTCACTAGTAGTAAGCAATGATGTCAGAAGTGACATCTTGCTTACTACTCTGCATGTGATCACTGATCGGGTCCTTGCACAGAGGTCCCATACGACGATCGGTGTACCATTGTGTCCGGAGGACACCCTGGGCACCGTAGCGCAGTGCTGCGCGCTCCCAGGGAGTGTGTGCAAGCAGGGGGTGGGGAGACCATTTATAAACAGCCACCCTTGGGCAATCAGTGATCACATGATCGGGACCTCACATAGAGGTCCCGTACAGCAATTGGGGTTCCACTGTTTCTGGAGGACACAGCGGGCACGGAATCGCGGTGCTGCGCGCTCCCAGGGAGCACAGGCTGTAAATGCAGGCGCCATTTATGAACGGTAACCCGCTCCTGCACTGCTCCCGTCCCTCTGTTTATGTACATGGGCCGGACAGGAAGTGGTTAAAGCGGTTAAGGCTGAAGGTTTTTTAATAAATGGCTTTATATGACCTGTGTGCAACACCACCCCCAGCCCCCCCACTTTACCTGAGCCTCATTGCAATCCAGCGATGTGAATGACAGCCTCAGCTGTCCCGGGTCTCAGCCTCCTCATTGGCTGAGACATCAATTGCTGTCAATCACAGCCAGTCAGCCAATTGGGGGGGGGGGGCAAGCCGTGGCTCAGTGTGTGAGTGGACAGCTGCTTGCTGTGGTGGCACCTTATAAAAATGAAGCGTTTTAGAATCGCTTTAATCCACGATGGATCACTTGTTTGCAATGACATGATCCCAGATCACTGACCAATCATTATTTGTGATTTCTAGGTGGAGAAATCACATTTCCGTTTTGTGTTGCTGCAAGGATTAGGAGGTGTTGCTTTGTACGGCAGTCGGCTTATATAAAATCTGTTCTTTTTCTCCTTTCCCAAATTGTTGTCACTCCGGTGCAATCATTCACCTCTCTCCCGCAATAATGTCTTTTTCAGAACCCCGACATTGTCTTGGTCCACTATCTCAATGTCCCAGCCATCGAGGACTGCGGTAAGATCTGCGGCCCGATTCTCTGCTCCACCAGCAGTGACCGCAAGGAATGGATGAAATGGAGCAAAGAAGAATTGATCAGTCAGCTCAAACCCATGTGTAAGTACCTAGGGCCCCGGGGAGGTGGGGGGAGGGAATCAGAGGGCCATTTGCTGATTGGAGAGCTCGGATGTTAACATAGAGTTGTATTAAAGGATAAGTTCACCTTTGGATAGGTTACATATTTCACCAATATTTAGTGTGGAATATGATGTAAGATATTCCTGCTCCGACCCCCCCCCCCTCTCTCCCTGATTCCCCTTCCCTGTGACAACAGGCAAGAGTTCTTCTCGCACTCCCTGTCACTTTGTAAACCGCACCTCTGTGCGAGGCTCCGCCTACATCATTCATTTACAGATTCCTGTGAGTGAATAAACTGCAAGTACTGTCTGCCACCGCTGAAGACGTACTTGTAAATGAGCTGTGGGGGTGCAGATGAGCGCTTTGCGTAGTCTATTGATATGTTCTCTGTACAGAGGGTTGGTTGAAAGCCTGAGGACATGTCTGCAAGAGCCCACAGCTTCTGATCATGGGTGCAGTTCTTTCCAGGCCTCTGCTGGAAAAATTATTAAATGCACATTTTTTTTATCTGCAAAAATGTGTTTTGTTTTTTTTTTTGTTTTTTTATCATTTCTCCTTTAACCCCCCTGGCGGTATTCCCGAGTGTAGCTCGGGGTAAAGTTTCATCACCACAAGCGGTAACCCCCCTGAGCTACACTCGGGAATACACTGCAGCGTTGCTCCGGGATCTCTTCTTCACTTACCTTGTCCTGCGCTCCCGCGATGTCCCCCCTGCAGTGTCCCCGGCAATGTCCTCCGGCCGATGCCAGCATCCGTCTTCTGGGTTCCGGTCCCTGCGACGTCGGAACTGGCGGGAAATTAAAAAATGTGAAAAAGTGACATTCACTAAATACACTAAAATCACATAGTATAACATTCCTGTATCAAACCATTTCACATACATTTTGTCCCGAGTGCTTTGTCCAGCGCCCTGCCTGCGCTTTTACCGCCCTTTCTGCCTGGAAACTGAGAAACGTCCATGGCGTCCAAAAAGCGTCCCTTTAGGTCAGACGCGGTTTTAGACCGGCTAGAGAACAGCGATAGTAAATCAGAACCACTTGCAGAATTGAGTGATAATGATTCGTGGGGGAAATTCCTCATCAGACACTGAAAACGATTCTGCGACTGAGCTCAGCGATGTGCGAACTTGGCGCTATATTTCACATTTCAGTGTTTTTGGTTTGATTATATTATTGAACTAAATGTATTATTATTTTTTATGATTATTTATTAAATTATAATTTATGATTTTGTGTTTCAAATTTTATCATCCCCGGGATGTTTACTAGACTCTTGTTCGGACAGATTTCAGTGAGTCATTCCTAAAAATTACAGGCCTACAATTAAAAAAAATACATATTTCCATGCAAAAAAATGTACCGCTTTGAGCACAGAAATATGGACATAATCAGACCGCTAGGGAGGTTAAAGTGGAACTGAACTCAAAATGTGAAGATTTGCTCTGTTAGAGGGAAAATCTGGAAATGTTAAGTGTTCCTAAGTAGTACCCTGACAATGTCCCCTTTTTTGTCTGGTAGTCCTCCTGAAGAATATCAGTATTTCCTGGATTGTGAGTGTGCCTAGGCACCTTTGTGTACTGACAATGGATGGTCACATGGCATTGATCTATGAGGTCACCAGTTCACCCTTCTGTCTCCTCCACAGTTCATGGCATTAAATGGTCCTGCAGCAACGGAAACGGAACCAGTGAATTCTCCATAGAGCAGCTCGTGCAACAGACGCTGGAGACGCACCAGGCCAAGCCGCCTCCTCGCACTCACACTTGTCTGTGTAACACCAATCTGGGTGAGTGTCTGACATCTCGTCCTCCCCCAGAGGTGGGGTGGAACTAGCGTGTACATGCCTGAAGATGACCTTTTAAGTGGATGTAATCCGTAGCACCCTAACTGTGAACTTCTCCTATTTGCTGCTTTTTTGGCTGTTAACCCCTTGTCTACCGGGCACTTATACCCCCTTTTTACCCAGGCCCAGCTTTCTGCGCTGTTGCACTTTGAATGACAATTGCACGGTCATGCAACACTGTTCCCATATGAAATTCTTATCTTTTTTTTCACACAAATAGAGCTTTCTTTTAGTGGTATTTAACCACTTGCCTACCGGGCACTTATACCCCCTTCCTTACCAGGCCAATTTTCAGCTTTCAGCGCTGCCGCACTTTGACAATTGCGCGGTCATGCAACATTGTACCCATATGAAATTTTGATCATTTTTTTTCTCACAAATAGAGCTTTCTGTTGGTGGTATTTAATTGCCACTGGGCGCTTTACTATTTGCGCTATAAATAAAAAAATGCAAAAAATTTGAAAAAAAAAAAAGTTTCTTTGTTTTTATTATAAAATTTTTCAAACAGGTAATTTTTCTCCTCCACTGATGTGCGTTGATGAGGCGGCACTGATGGGCACTGATAGGCGGCACTGATGGGCACTGATAGGCAGCACTAAAGGGCACTGATAGGCAGTACTAATGAGGTGGCACGGATAGGCGGCACTAATATGCAGCACTGATAGGCGGCACTGATGATGGGTACTGATAGACGGCACTGACTGGCATCACTGCTGGGCACTGACTGGCACAACCACTGGGCTGCACTGGTGGGCGGCACTGGTGGGTGGGCACAGGTGGGTGGCACTGCTGGGCACAGGTGGGTGGCACTGCTGGGCACAGGTGGGTGGCACTGCTGGGCACAGGTGGGTGATCTGCTGGGCACAGGTGGGCGGAGCTAGTGGGCGCACTGCTGGGCACAGGTGGGCAGAACTTGTGGGTGGCACTGCTGGGCACCGATCATCAGGGCACTGATCATCAGTGCCCTGATGATCGGTGCCGATCCCCGCTCTGACAACTGCCGGTTCTCGGCAGTACTTTCCTCACGATCTGACAGCGTGAGGAAAGTGCAACCGGCACTTGCATTTCCCAGTGATCAGCGTGTCATTGGACACCGCTGATCACGTGGTAAAAGGCCGCTGTGATTGGCCTTTTACCACATCACGTGATCAGCTGTGTCCGTAGGACACAGCGTTCTCGGAGATCCCCAGGTGCGCGCCCTCTGGGGCGCGCAGGAGAGCGTGTTCTGGGAGGACGTCATATGACGTCCACCCAGAACTGGCCGGCCGCAGTGCAGCCGTCATTCGGCTATCTGCGGTCGGCAACTAGTTAATCATCGCTGGGTGTTTTATTTTTTGCGCTATAAACAAAAAAAAAAAGCAAAAAATTTTGAAAAAAGAAATTTTTCTTTGTTTCTATTATAAAATTTTGCAAACAGGTAATTTTTCTCCTTCACTGATGTGTGCTGTTGAGGCTGCACTGATGGGCAGCACTGATGAGCTTTGGTGGGTGGCACTGCTGAGCACAGGTAGGCGGCACTGGTGGGTGGCACTGCTGAGCACAGGTAGGCGGCACTGGTGGGTGGCACTGCTGAGCACAGGTAGGCGGCACTGGTGGGTGGCACTGCTGAGCACAGGTAGGCGGCACTGGTGGGTGGCACGGATCATCAGTGCCAATCTGTCCTCTGACAATTGCCAGTTATCAGCAGTACTTTCCTCACGTTGTGATAGTGTGCAGAAAGTGCAGCCGATAACCAGCAACTGCATTTACGGGTGATCTGCTGTGTCAGTGGACACAGCTGATCACGTGGTAAAAGGCCTTTTACCACATCATGTGATCAGCTGTGTCCATAGGACACGGAGATCACTGGGCGCGCGCTTGAGGGCGCGTTCTAGGAGGACGTCATGTGACGCCCTCCCAGAACTGGACAACCTCGGTGTAGCCGTCATTCGGTTATATAGCGCGGTTGGCAAATTGTTAAAGGAGAAGTTTAGTCAAAGCTTTTTTGGTTATCTTCCTGTGAGTTACAGGAGTCCACTTGGTTCTGCACTCCTGTGACTCAGATTCAGCCGACAGCAGGCTAAAGTCCTCTGTCATTTTAACATCATGGAGCCAGTCCATGCTAAGCAGAGATCCCAACAATTGATGGATTCACCCAGATGTCTGACCCACAGCATCCCGCTGAGAGCCTGAGCCAGCTGCTCCCATCCCCTCCATAGCCCGGCGCTCCAGTGAGCACTGGGTGGGAAGAGCAGAGAACCAGTGACTGACAGCGGCTCTCTGTTCACTGAAGACCAACAACTGAGAGATCAGCGCTCTTTGATTGCTCAGTTCATAGTCTAGAGGCGGACGGGGGCAGCTGCACCATCATGCCATGTAGGTGAATACAAATCTCTGACAACTTGGTCTCTGTGCTCGGAACGCTCTCTTGGCACTTAAACATCAGCCACCCAGCGATGCGTATGGGCAGTGTGTGTAGATTAAGGCCTACCCTTTTGCTGTCGCACGTTTGTGTTACGCGGGTGGTAACTGGTTAAGAATAAAGTGACCTTGATGGCCCCTGCGTGGGCGTGTCTTGTTGCTCCTGTTTTTTTTAAATATTTATAAAGTACTAAAAATCATTGAAATACAAGAATAAAGTCACCTGGTAGCTGACTAGTAAAAATAAAATGGTTGACTCCTTGTTCCTTGATCACCTTTCAAATGACTTTAAGCTGGGTCAACTTTAAAACCATGCCACTTCACTTTTGATTTCAAAGTTAGATGGCAGTGCGACTTGGGGTGCGGCTTGATAGATATCTGTGCGACTTCATACAAACATGTCTATGCACGTCGCACCCCAAATCGGCAGAAACTACTTTTCTAATCGGTGTGACTCTGACTTGGTCGGAGTTGCACTGATTAGAACAATTCTGTTGCTGATCGTTGCATGCGGCTTGTCGTGATTTGAACCGTCAAATCGCATGACAATTCGCATCAGTGTGAATCAGGGATGATTGTTTTCTATTGACAATATAACCCTTCCCTACTTTTTTTTTTTTTTTCTTTTTCTATATCTCCTCCATTCCCCTGGAAATTGGGTCCTTTCTACCCCTTTCTATACCCCGTCCATTCCTGGCCCCACTCTTTTCTCTGCTACTCGTCTTTCTTTTCTCATTTCCTTGTCTCATGGCTCATACTTAAAGGTGAATTCATACTGTATGCGGTGACAGACGCTTCCCTGCATGCTGAAACACCTGTCACTGCAGAGGGACACACAGAGAACAATTGCTTCGTCTGTGTTCACTCACACTGCCGCACAGCCTATAGCTGCGCCGCAATGCAGAAATGCTGCAGTTTATCTCAACACACCACGCCGAATCGCACTGCAATGTACAGCAACAAAGTGTACAATGCCGTGGATGTGTTGTATATTTCAAATAAAATTTGTACAAAGCAAAAATAAAAAGGGAGTGGAATGATGCGCTGAATCATGCACCACACAGACCACCCCGGCAGCTGAGAGCTTCCATAGCGGTGAAACACTGTCGCAGCTCTACGTTGTTCAATTCAACATAGTACCACATTGTATTTTTCTAGATGACACCAACTTGGCAGCTGGGTTACCCTGAAATCATATACATAGGTGGTCTGGCTGTGCACTGTGGTCATGTAGGCTTCACCCCTCATCTTATGAATATACAGTCAGGTCCATAAATATTGGGACATCGAACACAATTCTAACATTTTTGGCTCTATACACCACCACAATGGATTTGAAGTGAAATTAACAAGATGAGCTTTAACTGCAGACTGTCAGCTTTAATTTGAGGGTATTTACATACAAATCAGGTGAACGGTGTAGGAATTACAACAGTTTGCATATGTGCCTCCCACTTGTTAAGGGACCAAAAGTAATGGGACAGAATAATCATAAATCAAACTTTCACTTTTTAATACTTGGTTGCAAATCCTTTGCAGTCAATTACAGCCTGAAGTCTGGAACACATAGACATCAGCAGACGCTGGGTTTCATCCCTGGTGATGCTCTGCCAGGCCTCTACTGCAACTGTCTTCAGTTCCTGCTTGTTCTTGGGGCATTTTCCCTTCAGTTTTGTCTTCAGCAAGTGAAATGCTCAATCGGATTCAGGTCAGGTGATTGACTTGGCCATTGCAGAACATTCCACTTCTTTCCCTTAAAAAACTCTTTGGTTGCTTTTGCAGTCTGCTTTGGGTCATTGTCCATCTGCACTGTGAAGCGTCCAATGAGTTGTGAAGCATTTGGCTGAATATGAGCAGATAATATTCCCGAAACACTTCACAATTCATCCGGCTGCTTCTGTCAGCAGTCACATCATCAATAAATACAAGAGAAGCAGTTCCATTGGCAGCCATACATGCCCACGCCATGACACTACCACCACCATGCTTCACTGATGAGGTGGTATGCTTAGGATCATGAGCAGTTCCTTCTCCATACTCTTCTCTTCCCATCACTCTGGTACAAGTTGATGTCGGTCTCATCTGTCCATAGGATGTTGTTCCAGAACTGTGAAGGCTTTTTTAGATGTCGTTTTGCAAACTCTAATCTGGCCTTCCTGTTTTTGAGGTTCACCAATGGTTTCCATCTTGTGGTGAACCCTCTGTATTCACTCTGGTGAAGTCTTCTCTTGATTGGTGACTTTGACACACATACACCTACCTCCTGGAGAGTGTTCCTGATCTGGCCAACTGTTGTGAAGGGTGTTTTCTTCACCAGGGAAATAATTCTTTGCTCATCCACCACAGTTGTTTTCCGTGGTCTTCCAGGTCTTTTGGTGTTGCTGAGCTCACCGGTGCGTTCCTTCTTTTTAAGAATGTTCCAAACAGTTGTTTTGGCCACGCCTAATGTTTTTGCTATCTCTCTGATGGGTTTGTTTTGTTTTTTCAGCCTAATGATGGCTTCACTGATAGTGACAGCTCTTTGGATCTCATCTTGAGAGTTGACAGCAACAGATTCCAAATGCAAATAGCACACTTGAAATGAACTCTGGACCTTTTATCTGTTCATTGTAATTGGGATAATGAGGGAATAACACACACCTGGCCATGAAACAGCTGAGAAGCCAATTGTCCCATTACTTTTGGTCCCTTAACAAGTGGGAGGCACATATGCAAACTGCTGTAATTCCTACACCGTTCACCTGATTTGGATGTAAATACCCTCAAATTAAAGCTGACAGTCTGCAGTTAAAGCACATCTTGTTCGTTTCATTTCAAATCCATTGTGGTGGTGTATAGAGCCAAAAATGTTAGAATTGTGTCCATGTCCCAATATTTATGGACCTGACTGTACCTTTATCCAGCCCTCGTGTCTTCTAGCCGCTAGCCTGCCTTTATGTACTCCTGTTGAGACTGTTGTGTGATTTGGGGTGCATCGCATCTGGCCTTGGATTAGGTTTGTCTAGTGCCATATTCTTTGTTGTATCCAGCCCTTGCTTTGTGACTTTTAAAAAATTAATAAAAAATCTACTGAAACAGAAAGATAAAACTCTATAAACCGCTCAGTGGATTGCTGTAGGAAAGTCCTGGATCCTTTCTTGGATACACAGAATATAACTGGATATAACATTTATAGGGAAAGTTGATCCAGGGAATATCCGATTGCCTCTCGAATTAGGAAGGATTTTTTTTCCCCTGCAGGAGCAAATTGGATCATGCTTTACTGTTTTTTTTTTCTTTTTTGTCTTCCTCTGGATAAACTGTGGGTGTAGGGTTCTACCTTTTTTTTTTTCTTTTTTTTTTTTTTTTTTTTTTTTTTTTATGATTGAACTGGATGGACTTTTGTCTTTTTACAGCCAGAATAACTGTAACTATGTACAGTGAAGAAAATAAGTATTTGCTCCCCTGCTGATTTTTAATGTTTGCCCACTCACAAAGAAATGATCAGTCTAAAAATCGAATGTTCGGTGTATTGTAACACTGAGAGACAGAATAGCAATAAACAATTCAAAAGAAAATGCATGTCTAACAAATGATGACGGATCTGCATGTTCATGAGGGAAATAAGTATTTGATCCCCTATCATTCAGCAGGATTTCTGGCTACCAGGTGTCTCTCATACAGGTAACAAGCTGAGATTAGAAGCAGTCTCTTAAAGGGAGTGCTGCTAATCTCATTGTGTTACCTGTATAAAAGACACCTGTCCACAGGAGCAATCAAACAATCAGATTCCAAACTCTCCACCATGGCAAAGACCAAAAAGCTATCCAAGGATGTCAGGGACAAGATTGTAGACCTACACAAGGCTGGACTGGGCTATCAAACTATGGCCAAGCAGCTTGGTGAGAAGGTGACAACAGTTGGTGCAATCATTCGCAAATGGAAGAAACACAAAACAACTGTCAGTCTCCCTAGGTTTGATACACCTACCATTCGATTTTTAGACTGATCATTTCTTTGTGTGTTGGCAAACATTCAAAATCAGCAGGGGAGCAAATATTTATTTCCCTCACTGTATAAGGGTCAACAGTTGTCTTTAGTCTGAAACTGCAATCAGATCTCCCTTTGTGGTACACATAGCTTCTTTTGGGCTCATTGTCCAGCACCGAGTTGCCATTTGTTTCGCACTAAATTGAAATTACAGCGAACTAAAAGCAGCTATGCTCGCCTATCCTACAATGGTCCTCATACCTTACTGATGCCGACATCATCTTCCGTGCATCGGATTTCAGCCATCTTCATTGGTCGGCGCAGGATGACGTTACTCCTGCACATGCGCAGAGTAACGTCATCCCGCCACACAGGAATCGGGCCGGCCGCTGTTGGCTGAGCTGTGCATGCACATCTCAGTTTACGTGCTGGGAGGAGGCAGGTAGATGTATTTTATTGCAGAAGAGGCATTGCAATAAAAAAACATCTGCCTGCTGTCAGTGAGTACCAGTGGAGCTTTAGTTCTGCTTTAATTGTGGGTTCGCTAAAGAAGCCCTGTGACAGCCAAAAGGGGCAACCTAGTGACAATGTTTTTTTTTGTTTGTTTTTTTGCCAATATTGAGTTCCTGATACATCCCAATAATGACGTGTGTCTGGTTTCATTGTTCAGATTTCTGGTTAGCACTGTGGCCGGTTGGAATAGCACAGGCTAAATCACGGAGGGTTTGGGTTTTAAGATTTTCATTAACCTCTTCATGCCTGCCGAACGCAAATGTGCGGCCTCCCGGTGTCTGGGCCTAGACGCCGAGCGGCCGCACATTTGCGTTTTATTAAAAAAAGACGTGCTGAGAGCGTGTGCCCTGCGTGCTCCCCAAACACATGTCCGGTACTCACGGAAAGGTCCTGATCTCCTCTTTCGATCGGGACCTTTCTTGATCATGTGACGGCGTGTCACAGCGGTCACATGACCCTAAACCCTGCCTCCCGGCTTCTGAAACCCTTAAAGGGCCGGGAAGCGCCGACGCCAAGGGGTTAATTACCTATTCCTGGCATTTACAATATATAGCGCCAACAATAATGCAATGATTTACATTCTATATATTCACATCACTGCCTGCACTCAAGCTTACAAGGTAAGCACCCTATCTCACTTGCATACATACACATGTTAGTGCCAATTTAGCATGTCTTTGGATTATGGGAGAAAACTCATGCAAACTCCATGCAGAGAGTGTCTTGGCTTCAAACCGAGAATTTAAATGCTGGAAGGCAGAAGTGCTAACCACTAAGCCACTGTGCTGCCCACAGTAGAGTATCCCTTGAAGAGGCTTTCCACAAGCTTGTAGAAAAAGTTGTGGGAAAAGTAGTAAACTGTCACTTCTGCTCTTCCTTAGGGTCAGCGGGTGGTGTGCCTCACAAATGCACCAGTACGAAGCACCGCATCATCTCTCCGAAGGTGGAGCCTCGACTGTGTCCCTTCCCTGCCCTCACGGAGGTCCAGAACATTTCATCCACCTCAGCAGAGCCCGACCAAGGCAAAGACCGGAGGCCAGGAAATAAGGGTGGCAAGACGCCTTCGGGGAATGACCCCAGCTCCTCACATTCCTTCCCTGAGCTTCCTGACACCACCCAGACCTCACCACCACTGGCTCTCTCCAATGGCTTCTACACTGACCGAGAACTAGCTGGGGTTACCATAACCACCACCCCTGGTGTTCCCGGCATCAGCGCAGTACTGGTGATGACCGGAATACCTGAAAAGCCTCTGGCATTGACTCCAAGCCAGCATTTGATGCCAGCTGATGCTGGAACCCAGCCTGCCGCTGTACCCATCGGTATTTCCCTTCTGCCCTCACCTGTGGAGGGCCTTCTGCTTTCTTCATCTCATAGTCTGGAGGTAGCAATGGAGGCAGCTTCTGGGGGCAGCGCTGGAACTTTCGACCCCGACTCTTTCCTTAATAGTCCGAAGGAGGGACAGACTTATGGAGGTGCAGCTAAAACTGAGGGGTTCAAGACGGAGACAAATGATGGAGGGATCGCAGGGTCCCAAGTCAGTAGCCTTATGGAATCAAGCGAGCTGACCCAATCAGACCTGGTTGCGAAGGTGGAGGATGAGAATTCCGCTGTGGAGAAAACCGTGATGGAAGAACAGAGTAACAAGGTAGAGGAAAGCACCAGCCATAGTTCAGAGGTGGAGATGGAGGATACAAGGGAAGGGCAAGTCAGCTCCAGCGATGAAGTCCAAACAGAAGTCGTGTCCACTGTTGAAACTCAGGAAGATGGTGAAGCTTCAGGAAGCCACATGAATGACCTTTACTCCATCATCCAGAATGACTTAAGCTCTTCCTCTGGCGCTTCCAGCGTCCACATGGAGCTCTCTGCTGAAAACTTCAATATCTCTTTTGACAGTCAATTTCCGGACCTCATATCTGACCTGATGACGGAGGAATCTGCCCCAGGGAGCTATGAACAGTTTGGTGACCCTCAGGCCAGTTCTTCTCCTGTCCAGGCCATCTACGGACAACAACAGCAAGTGCAGCAACATCCTCCACCTCAGCAGATGCAGGCCATGAACACCGGAACCTCAGCAGTTCCTGATTCATTTTCAGAGGCGGGTGATGGATCCATAGGACTAGTGGGGATCACAGACTTTTCACCAGAGTGGTCCTACCCAGAGGTAACCCATCTCTGTCCACTGTCTAGTTTTATTGTTAGAAATCAAGTGCTGCTTCCTTTAGTTCACAGTCTACCCATGGCTGATATTTCCATTTCGGGTCAGTGTTTGGTTGGATCACTCACTGGCTTCTTTTCAAGGACTATGAAAGGGACCTGTTTAGTGGGCAAAGCCTTTCAAATTGTTCTTGGTACCTGTACATCTGGAACTAGTTTACAGCCTTATTATAGAGGCATTTGTTCAAATGCCTACCCGCAGCAACTGAATCGTAGCCCAAATACATCCTAACTATAGAGCCATTTATCCATATGTATATCCAGAGCCTCTGGTTTACAGGCCGGATACATCCTAAATATAGAAATATTTGTCCAACTGTCCATCCAGAGACTCTGGTTTAAAGACCAGATACATCCTAAATATAGAACCATTTATCCAACTGTCCATCCAAAGCCTCTGGTTTATAGACCGGATACATCCTAAATATAGAACCATTTATCCAACTGTCCATCCAGAGCCTCTGGTTTATAGACCGGATACATCCTAAATATAGAACCATTTATCCAACTGTCCATCCAGAGCCTCTGGTTTATAGACCGCATACATCCTAAATATAGAACCATTTATCCAAGTGTACATCCAGGGCCTCTGGTTTATAAACCAAATACCGTCTTTTTCGCTCCATAAGACGCACCTGACCATAAGACGCACCCTAGGTTTTAGAGGCAGAAAACAGGAAAAAAAATTCTGAACTGATGGACTGCAGACATAGTACAGGAGATGTCCAGAGACTGCGGACAGCACAGGGATGACCAGAGACTGCGGACAGTACAGGAGATGACTGCTGACCTTTGGGGAGGGGGGGGGAGCGGGTACCTGAATTTGACAGGTACCCGCTCTTACTTCCGCAGAGTTTTTTTTTTTTATCTTACCTGTTCCTCTATCCAGCCGCGCGCTGTCTTCCGGCTTCTGTAGTGTGGGCGCTCGTCGGACAGCCGGATGCCCAGTGCGCATGCGCGAGAAGCGCTGCGCTTTGTGATTAGTCCGGCGGCTTCTGGGATCTGTCATGTGTCCCAGGTACCGCCTTACCATTCACAAAGAGCACTGCTTCTTCCGCATGCGCACTTGGGACCCGGCTGTCACGCCCACACTACAGAAGCCGGGAAGACAGCGCGCCGCTGGACAGAGGAACAGGTAAGGTCCCACTGCAGAGCTGAGCGGCCGGCCCGGTATTCTCACACGGCGGCGGTGGAAATACCGGACCAGCCGCTCTATATTCGCTCCATAAGACGCACTGACATTTTCCCCCCTTTTTTGGGGGAAAAAAAGTGCGTCTTATGGAGCGAAAAATACGGTACATCCTAAATATAGAGCCATTTATCCAACCGTCCATCCAGAGCCTCTGGTTTATAGACCGGATACATCCTAAATATAGAACCATTTATCCAACTGTCCATCCAGAGCCTCTGGTTTATAGACCGGATACATCGTAAATATAGAACCATTTATCCAACCGTCCATCCAGAGCCTCTGGTTTATAGACCGGATACATCCTAAATATAGAGCCATTTATCCAACTGTCCATCCAGAGCCTCTGGTTTATAGACCGGATACATCCTAAATATAGAACCATTTATCCAACTGTCCATTCAGCTCTTCTGCTTCACAACATAATTGCACTCTTTATAAAGGTCTCACTGTTCTCTGTTTTCACAAACAGGGAGGTGTCAAGATTCTTATAACGGGACCATGGGTTGAAGACTCCGACTCCTATTCCTGTGTTTTTGATCATGTGACTGTCCCTGCATCCCTCATCCAATCAGGGGTCCTGCGCTGCTACTGCCCAGGTGAGAATCTGCTGTATGTAATAATTGCATTAAAGAAGTAGTCTCTCTTCTTTTTGGACTTCGTGATTTTTTGTTTTGTGTGTATAATTGTGAAAACTCAATAAATATATTTTTAAATAAAGAAGTAGTTTCACTAAACCTTTTTAAATTTTATTTATTTCCCCAGCAGGCCAAGTTCATGTAGCACTTGGCCCCGTTCTAATCTATCTCTCGGTTTATTAAGCAGCATGGTTGGACAGGTTCTCCGGGGGCTGTCTGACCACGCTGGTAAAAAGAAGATAGATCTGTAAGGTGACTACTCTGGTCTCTGGCTGGGAATTACAAAATGGCAGAGCCTGTGGGGCTGTATGTTTATCTGCAGCTGCTTATCAATATGATGGATCACATTGCGCACCAGTGTTGTGTGATCTTTTGTTTTTCTAAATGAACTGTGGGGGGGGGGCTATGTCATACATGGCACTGGCCTGACATTACTGAGCATTCATTAACCCCTTCCAGTCCGGACACTTCCCCCCCCTTCCAGTCCGGACCCTTTCCCCCCCTTCCAGTCCGGACCCTTTCCCCCACTTCCAGTCCGGACCCTTTCCCCCCCTTCCAGTCCGGACCCTTTCCCCCCCTTCCAGTCCGGACCCTTTCCCCCCCTTCCAGTCCGGACCCTTTCCCCCCCTTCCAGTCCGGACCCTTTCCCCCCCCTTCCAGTCCGGACCCTTTCCCCCCTTCCAGTCCGGACACTTTCCCCCCCTTCCAGTCCGGACACTTTCCCCCCCTTCCAGTCCGGACACTTTCCCCCCCTTCCAGTCCGGACCCTTTCCCCCCCTTCCAGTCCGGACCCTTTCCCCCCCTTCCAGTCCGGACCCTTTCCCCCCCTTCCAGTCCGGACCCTTTCCCCCCCCTTCCAGTCCGGACCCTTTCCCCCCCTTCCAGTCCGGACCCTTTCCCCCCCTTCCAGTCCGGACCCTTTCCCCCCCTTCCAGTCCGGACCCTTTCCCCCCCTTCCAGTCCGGACCCTTTCCCCCCCTTCCAGTCCGGACCCTTTCCCCCCCTTCCAGTCCGGACACTTTCCCCCCCTTCCAGTCCGGACACTTTCCCCCCCTTCCAGTCCGGACACTTTCCCCCCCTTCCAGTCCGGACACTTTCCCCCCCTTCCAGTCCGGACCCTTTCCCCCCCCTTCCAGTCCGGACCCTTTCCCCCCCCTTCCAGTCCGGACACTTTCCCCCCTTCCTGTTCAGGCCAATTTTCAGCTTTCAGCGCTATCACACTTTGAATGACAATTGTGCGGTCATGCAACCCTGTACCTATATGAATTTCTTAGCATTTTTTTTGAGACATAAAGCTTTATTTTGGTGGTATTTATTCACCACTGGGATTTTTATTTTTTTTGCTATGTAAATGAAAAAGTCCAAAAATTTTGAAAAGTGTTTTTCTTATAAAATGTTGCAAATAAATAATATTTCATCATATCTTGGCCAAAATGTATTCCGTTATCTTTTTAGTAAAAAAAAAAATCCAAATTAGTTTATAACCAAAAATTATAATTTTTAATCATTTTATTTTATTTTTTATTTTTTATTTTTTTTTTACATACTGTCACCCTAGCAGTACAATGTCATCATGGTGACACTGTACTACTTGTGGGGGTGATGAAGATTTTTTTTTACACTGATTGCATTTACACCCATAAAGGCTGTAAAAGCAATCATTTTCTCTTTCTCTCTGTCTGCATTCTTGCAGCCATTGAGAACTACTGTGTGAGCTGTGATTGGTCACAGCTTGTCACATGGTACAAGGCTGTTGTGAATAGCCCTGTACCATGTGACCTCTGTGATCATTCACAGATTTCACACGTAGTAAGCAATGATGTTAGAAGTGACATCTTGCTTACTACTCTGCATGTGATCACTGATTGGCCAATCAGTGATCACATGATCGGGACCTCTCACAGAGGTCCCATACGACGATCAGTGTTGCAGGACACAGCGGGCACCGGATCGCTGTGCTGCACGCTCCCAGGGAGCGCGCACAAGCAGGGTGCCGGGAGGCCGTTTATAAACGGCCACCGTCTGGCCGTTAATATACAACTGCCGGACGGAAAGTGGTTAATAGTGAAAGATTCCACGGCACTGTATGATCCATCTTCCTGGGCTGTGTGTATGAAAAGCAACTGCAGATAGCCACACACCGCTGCGGTGCTGAGTGATCTGCGGTGCTGAGTGATCTGCGGTGCTGAGTGATCTGCGGTGCTGAGTGATCTGCCATTATTATGACTGAACGGTCAGAGCTGCCTGTACATTCATAATAGTAAAAATATCACTCATAGCTGGGACTCTCTGATCTGCCTGAGGTTGTCTGTATACATACAGGGCACAGCAGATACTTCACACAGAGTTGCAGCTATTCTGAGTAGCAAGCCGCTGCCGATTGCTTTTTCAGAGGATTGCTAAGCACATATTCCTGTCTATATTAGCAATAGCTATGAAACTGAAGGCAGCCAGGCATTGAGTAGTCACACATGACAGGATTCTTTTGAGGATCCGAAAGAGGGTTGAGTTCAGTTCCCCAATGCAGGGATTTAGGATGAACATGTAATCTTGAATGGACCAATTCTGGAGTTGGGACTGGTTAAGGCTACCCTAGGGGGCAATAGTCAGAGCTTCCATACATCAGAAGGGCTTGTTATCTCTCCCAGATATCTTGCAGTTGCGATTTTCTTTTGATGCTGGGAGCTCAGCGATGGCTGTTTTTGAGCTAACTCCAACACTTACATCATCCCTGTAAAGCTAGATTTAACCTTCCCTATCACCCTTTCTTTACCCCAACCCTCCCCTTTCCTGTTAGTACTAGACTTAACACTTATCCTCCCTGTAACCACAAATCTAACCCTAATGTAAACCTGACACTAAGATTAACCCTCCTTGTAATGTCAGCCTTAACCCTCCCTGTGAACCTAACCCTTATACTAACCCTCCCTATAAACCTTGCACTAAAACTAATCCTCCCAGTAACCTCACCCTCCATGTAAACCTAGTCCTAAGACATGTCCTCCATGTAACCTAAATCCGTAATCTCTTTGTAAACCTAGCCCTAACCTTCCCTGTGAGCCTAGCCCTAACACTAACCCTTCCTGTGAACCTAGCCCTAACACTAACCCTCCCTGTGAGCCTAGCCCTAACACTAACCCTTCCTGTGAACCTAGCCCTAACACTAACCCTCCCTGTGAACCTAGCCCTAACACTAACCCTCTCTGTGATCTAGCCCTAACCCTCCTTGTGAACCTAACCCTCCCTGTGAACCTAACCCTAACACTAATCCTCCATGTAACCTCAACCTAACCTTCCCTGTGAACCTAGCCCTAACACTAACCCTCCCTGTGAACCTAACACTAACACTAACCCTCCCTGTGAACCTAGCCCTAACACTAACCCTCCCTGTGAACCTAACACCCTCCCTGTGAACCTAGCCCTAACACTAACCCTCTCTGTGATCTAGCCCTAACCCTCCCTGTGAACCTAACCCTAACACTAATCCTCCATGTAACCTCAACCTAACCTTCCCTGTAAACCTAGCCCTAACACTAACCCTCCCTGTGAACCTAACACTCACCCTCCCTGTGAACCGAATGCTAACCCTCCCTGTGAACCTAACGCTCACCCTCCCTGTGAACCTAACGCTAACCCTCCCTGTGAACCTAACGCTAACCCTCCCTGTGAACCTAACGCTCACCCTCCCTGTGAACCTAACGCTCACCCTCCCTGTGAACCTAACGCTCACCCTCCCTGTGAACCTAACGCTCACCCTCCCTGTGAACCTAACGCTCACCCTCCCTGTGATCTAGCCCTAACACTAACCCTTCCTGTGAACCTAACCCTAACACTAACCCTTCCTGTGAACCTAGCCCTAACACTAACCCTTCCTGTGAACCTAGCCCTAACACTAACCCTTCCTGTGAACCTAGCCCTAACACTAACCCTCAGTGTAGCCCTAACACTAACCCTCAGTATAGCCTAACCCTTGTCCTAACACTCACCCTGTCTGTAATAATAACTCTAACCCTCCCCGTAACTCACAATATCCCTTTTAACTCTTTCTAATGTGACTACAACGCTTGTTTACTCACCTCTCCTGTTTGTGTCCTCCTCGGACAATGGCAGGTCTACACTTGCTATCACCGCTCCCTTGCTGTGTCTGCCGTCTCCTCTGATAGTTTTTCAGGGTCGGCATCTTTTCTCTTTGACCATTGAGTGATCGCTGTAAGTATGTGTCGGAGTTGCGTTGTCCTTGCCCCCGGCTCCATTCTTAGTATATTTCAGAAATGAGCCCGGAGTATACACCGCACTGTGCATGCACACTGTACACAATGAGAAATGCTAGGAGCAAGTGGAAGAAGTTTATTTTTTCTGCTAGAAAGCTCTACGGTCTTACAACTGACCTTCGCTGTGTTCTAACTAGCAGGTACCCTGGTTAGGTTCTAGTCTAATACATTTCAGTTTACCACTTCATTACCATGCAGTCCTGTATATTCGAAGTACATGATATTGATCTGAGGATATTAATGCTATTCCCATGTTGTCCATCCTTGACTGCAGCTCATGAAGCCGGCCTGGTCACCTTGCAGGTCATCCAGCACCAGCAGGTCATCTCGCACTCCGTCATCTTCGAATATCGCGCTCGTAACTTTCTGTCTCTGCCCAGCACCCAGCTGGACTGGCTGTCCCTGGACGGTGAGTACCCATACGTTACACCGAAATACATTATGGGTCTACTTCATTAGTAGCTGGTAGGGCCCCATCTTCAGCCTCAATTCTTTGTGCTGTGGATTCAATTAGGTGGTTTTTGTTTTTGGTATTAAAGGATAAGATCACCTTTTTGAGCATGATACATCCATGTTTAGGGTGCAACATGTAAAAAGCTGCAGTTCTGATGAGTTCCTACATAGTTCATTGATATTTTTTCCAGCTTTGTACCAGTCTCCCCATATGGGAGATACAGGCAGACAAGCAAGCTGAAGGCAGCGTCTGTAGGAGTCATTGTACCCACCATCAGCCTCTACTGATGGTGGGTACAATGCTCTGCAGGCTCATCAGACAAAACATTATAGATGTACAATCTTTTTCTGCAAAAATATGTGCCTTTTTGTAATTTTTTTTTCTCTTTAACCTCTTCACGCCGTCCGAACACAAATGTGCGGCCTCCCGCGTCTGGGCCACACATTTGCGTTCTATTAAAGGACATATGTGCCGAGAGCGCACTCCCGGCACGCGTGTCCGGTACACGAGGAAAGGTCCTGATCTCCTCTTTCGATCGGGACCTTTTCCTATCATTTGACTGCCGTGATGGCGGCCACATGACCCTAAACCCCGCCCTGCCTCCCTGCTTCTGAAACTCTTAAAGGGCCGGGAAGCGCTGGCGTGAAGGGGTTAAAGAGGATCTTCAGCCAACGGGTGGTCTGGGTGGCACATTCTGATACTCACCAACCCAGAGGATCCAACATTGTCTTTCTGAATGAAGTGCTATGCCTCCTGGGATATGTGATGTGCTTATCCATGGAGGCAAAGGGAAGATGGGGAGGGTTGGGATGGGCTGCACAAAAAAATAAAAAGACAGCCCTATTCTGGCAGCAGAGGAGGGATGGAGGGCAGGAAAGTGTCTTTTGAAGGGTGAAGATCCTTTAAAAGGCTTAAAGTCGAAACTGAACTCAGAAATTATATTTTTGTGTTTAAAAGGAACAGCTAGACATGTTGTGCCTAAGCAGTAGCTTGAAAATTTACCTTTTTTTTTTTTTTTTTTTGGCATTCCACATAGAAAAAATATCAGTGTTCTGGTTTGGGAGTGTGTCTAGGCACTCCTGTTTTGTAGCCTCATAGCTATATATCTGACGTTTGAGATCTAAGGCACTGTTTCCTCTGACTGCTGGCCTCACCAAATTTGGCGATAGCACTTCTTTGCTGCTCACTGTTGTTGCCAGAGGCTTTTACCTAAGGAAGCAAAGCTCTGCCTCTACCAAGATGGCTGCCTCCACACACAGTCGCAGTGCACAGAAAAACTTGGCAAGTCGTTAATGAAGAAAAGATCAGCTACAGAGGGAGTCTGCAGGCAATACCGGTGACTGGTTCTTTGCCTTCTGTCTGCCTAGTCATTACTGCTTACCTCCACCATCACAGGAGTGAGCTCTGATGCTGATCTCAGAGCTATTGTATCAGGGGAGAGAGAGAGCATGTGAGGGGATCTGAATCTGAGAAAAAGCTCACTCTGATGGTGGGGGGGAGCAGTAATGACTAGGCCTCACTTAGCAACGTCCAAGGAGTATTCCAATCAGGCTTCATGAGGTATTTAAATGGCCTACACCTATAGCAAGAGCATTACTCAACTTTAGTCGGAGAAACACTGTTTGTTTTTATCCAAAAACACCCCTTCCCTGCATAGGCAGTTCCTTGGTGAAGGTGAGCTATCGCTTTAAGCCTTGGGGAAGGAAAAAAGGCCCCTCTTGTCTCTTTGACACTTCAGGTTGTTGACAGGCCTTCAGAGTCCTTACTTAAAAAGTGTAGGGCTGCTGGTCCTGCATTGTTGATGCATTCACCGGCTGGAGCACCGTTCTCCTCTTTTTCCTGCCTGGAATGGGATTTTAATTTGTTCCACTGCATCCACCAGCATCCTCAACCAATGACACTGGGCATGGTGGATCCGTGGATTCATACTGTGTCTGCCAATTCTGGTCCTTCATCAGTATGTTACTGAAAGTGTAAATCCCGTAAACTCCCTGTACCCCCATTTTCCTATATTTTAGCTAGCAGGACTCACCGTTCTCTGTGAACTCTAGAGACTCTGGTGTGTGAATAACCCAAGAGGTTTAGAAGACTCTGGGTGATCTTGAACAGTCTTCCCTGACAAATTTACTTCCATCATGCCTGTTATCCATTTTTAAAGTGGAACTGATAGTAAAAATACCTATCTTAGTTCCCATAGTCCAGTTCCAGCAGTCACTCCCTGGCATAATGTGTGAGCCTCATGATTTGCTGACTGGTTATTTGTGTGGCTGCCAAGTGGTATGTGTTTGTTATGCTGCAGTTCTGTAAACTATTCTGGCGACCTCTTTATATGATCATAAGATAAGTATACGGTGGCCACATGATTTTGGTCATATAGGTAGGTGCGATGGTTAGGTGGCTACATGCTTTTGGTCGTATAGGTAGGTGCGATGGCTAAGTGGCCACATGCTTTTGGTCTTTATAGGTAGGTGTGCTGGTCAGATGGCCACATGCTTTTGGTCATATAGTTAGATGTGATGGTCAGATGGCCACATGCTTTTCACCATACAGGTAGGTGTGATGGTCAGGTGTCCATATAGCAAGGTGTGATGGTCAGGTGTCCACATACCTTTGGTCATATAGGTAGGTGTGATGGTCAGGTGTCCACATACCTTTGGTCATATAGGTAGGTGTGATGGTCAGGAGTCAACATACTTTTGGCCATATAGGTAGGGGTGATGGTCAGGAGTCAACATACTTTTGGCCATATAGTAGGGGTGATCGGTCAAGTGTCCACATACTTTTGGCCATATAGGTAGGTGTGATGGTTGGGAGTCCACATACCTTTGGTCATATAGGTAGGGGTGATAGTCAGGAGTCCACATACCTTTGGTCATATAGGTAGATGTGATGGTAGGAGTCCACATACCTTTGGTCATATAGGTAGGGGTGATGGTCAGGAGTCCACATACCTTGATCGATATGTAAAACAGCACAACACTGCTTACACTCTTAATTTTTAGATTGAAAGTTGAATTATTTAGCTGTTGATCCTAATTTTTCAGGTGTAAACTTAGTTGGTTCCTTCTCTGAAAAGTCCCACATCTACTTTAGATACCCCAAAATGTAAAGAATCGCGTGAGTCTGGAAAAACATTGCCGTTCATGTGTCTGTGTGCCTGTGCTGAATGACTCTGAAAATGTGTCATGGCATTGCTATCATGGCCTCCTGGAGTGCCATCAGGAATATTCTACCAGGCAGTACCACCCTGCTACCCAGTGACCCCAGACCTGCGCTGCACACAATGTTTTTGCTGGAGGGCTGCAAGGACTGTCAGAGTGAAGTGGGCATGTGATGCCATGGCACAGAGTGTCTGCTGATTTCCTTTAACAAGGTGAGGCCACACTATCCGAGACAAAAAGTTTTTTAATATTTCAATGTAGTGTTTAGCACCACACGTGTTTCCTGTAGTGAAAACTTTATCACCCCTGTTATGTCATCACTACTAGGCTTGTAAAATTATCGCAAGGGTGTCCACTGGGAGGGCATTTCCTATTGTTAAAGGCATGCCCTCAGAACTACATCTCCCAAGAGCCCTTTCCCCACACAATGTGTATGGACAGGTTTTTAGGATTTGGGACAGCAGCATTGTTTCACTGGAAATGAAATCAATATGTGCAGATGGAGGTGGGGAGGGGATAGTTCTGTAGCGCCGGCCGAGTTCTGTAATCCAGTAGGCAGGGCTACAACTCTGGTTGGAATTTCAGTGCGGCAAAGGCATTGTTTAGCCCAAACAGAAAGTTAGGAGTTCGCAAGAATTCTGGTCTATCAGCAGGTATTTTTATGTAGTTGAAGTGATTTCTAAAGTCCAACTCTGGGGGGGAAATGTAACCTCATCCCTTGCAGTGGGGCTGTGCCTACATTCTAAGAGTTAATGGCTTGTTTAGCCTCGGGGAGAGGAGAAACACTTTAAGGGCTCCTTCACACGTGACTAATCTCTAATTCTTCCCAAACTCCCCTATAGTGTTTGACAGGCGTTAGGGCAGCTCCTCAAACCCCCTGTGCACGCTTTTGAGGCATTTGATAGGCATTTTCCAAGCGTTAAGAGCGCACCACAAATGTCTATAATGACTTTTAATGGTATCAACACACCGCAAACGCCTACCAAGCGTTTGAGGAGCGTCCCCATAGATTAGAATGGGAGACTTCAACTCCTCCTGACTGGACATGAGGCATCAATTTTGCCGCGACGCTAACACTTCAGTGTGAACAGCACTGTGTATAATTCTCCTAGGCGTTTGAGGAGCGTTTAAAAGGTCTGCTAACAAAACTAGTGTGAACGTAGCCTTACTTACATGATCCTCCACTCCTTCATGCTCCAGCAGTGGACTGCTCCTCAGTATCAAGATGTCCACTACAGGTCTATGGACCCTGCATTGAACTTGATGATGTCAGATCCCTACACTGGGAAAAGACGCTGCGGGGACCACTCTAGCAGCAGGGAGGATAGGGTAAGTACATCTCCATTTTTTGTTTTTTTTTTTTGTTCCCTAAGCCTAGACGAGCAATTAGCCCTTGCAGCGCACACACAGCACAACTGCAACGGAGAATTTTTGTTAGTTGCTCAGAGTTGGGCTTTAAAGCTGTACAACAGGGGGGGGGGGGGGGGTTGCACACATGTACTAATTTTGTGTGTGTAAAAAGCCACCTTCACATCATGGATGACCGGGACTATTATGGGGGGAGATAATCAAACCTCCAATGATCTCCCCTGTGTAGCCTAAACCCAGAGCTGCTCCGCTTTCCACTTTCAGAATGGTCTTTTCCCGGCCTCTGCAGCTAAGAGAGAAGCTGCTTAACCACAACGTGTGCATGATCAGCGTCAGCAGACTGAGGAGGTGACATTCCTGTCAAAGTGATTGCAAGCCTTAAAGCAGAACTAAAGGCAAAACTTTTTTTTTTTTTTTTTTTCATTTTGGATAGAGTAATGCAGACCATAGACGGGTCGAAAACTGTCCGTTTAAAAAAAAACAAAAAAAAAAAAAAAACGAAAAATTGGTCGTTCAATAGGCCGACATTACCACCAATGGTAAAAAAAAGTCAGCCAATTTTTGTCCTGTCTACGGCCGGCATTTAATTCTGTCCCTTGCAGAGAGCTCTGCTATTATATTTTACATGAATAAAGTATTGCGGTTGCAACAATGTATCTATTTGTATCCATTTCGGATACAGATGTTTTTATTTGGATACAAATAGATACATTGTTGCAACCGCAAGACTTTTCATATAAAATATAATAGCGGACTGGAATTCTTCTTTTCTTTTACTTCTTCTTTTTCCTCTTCTTCTTCTCTCTTCTTCTTCTCTTCTTTTTTTTCTTTTTCTTTTCTTTTTCTTCTTCTTGCAGGTCATGGCTCATGCGCAGATTTTTTATTGGTAAAACGACCGGCCAATTTGCCCATCGTTGCCGGGAAAATCGGCCAATTTTTTTTTCCAACTTTACCGATAAAAATGTGCCAAAACCCCGAAAAACGGCCGACCAATTAACCCACCAACGGTGTGAAAATTGGACAATTTTTTTTTTCGGCTGAAAAATCGGCCGATTTTCGACCCGTCTATGGCCTGCATAAGGGAGGGTTATCACCTCTGTCAGATTTATTTATTTTACCATCTGACCCATTGCAGAGATTTCCCTTCACTTCCTGTCCCATAGCCAAACAGAAAATAAGAGGAAATCCCTGCAAATTAAAGAAATTCCTTGGGGGGGCCCCCCCTCAAGTCACCAGTATTATTGTCCCCATTGGAAGATTTCCCCACTATTACTTTTCTGGGGACAACCCAACATTTGTATTTTTCTTTTGCTTTCACTTTTATTAATAATGGAAACAGGACAAATAGGGTGAATCTCCTTGTTCCTCACGCACACGGGACGTTTTTACAGCGGCTGTTTTTGGCTTTTGACATTTTTTTTCTACAGCCAGTAACCCCCCCCAATGTTATCCTGTGTCCATACACACATAGACCGGAATCAACGTTTTTTGGCTGGAAAAAAAAAAATAGAACTAGTGGGTGTCTAGAGGAGTTTTTTTAGCTGTAAAAACGCACTGATGCTGAAAAACGTGACAAAACGCAGTGAACCGCCGCAAACCGGTGTTTTTGGACTTTGTTTTGATCCAAAAAATATATATTTTAGACTGTAATCAGCGTTTTTTGGCAGGGGAAAAAAGAGCTGAACTAGTGGGTTTCTCCAGGAGTTTTGTTAGCTGTACAAACGCTCAAAAGCAGTAAAACGCGGCAAACCAGCTTTTTTTTGTTTTTGCAAAACATGTTTTTGTGTGCGTGTGAAAAATACAGGTAAATGCTAATGAAAAAAAAAACGCCAAAAACTTGCATTTTTAACGCGACTTAACACAGCTAACGCTGCCAGCGGTATTAAAACGCCCCGTGTGCGTGGAACCTATTGGGGCCACAAACGGCAATAAAAACTGGCAAGCTTTCTAATCCCTCTCCACTCTCTCCAAAACTCAACACCTCCCTGTCCCCCTCTGAATGCCAGGCCGCCCTCCCATGCCAGGTCTAGAGGCGCCGGGCTGTGAGGGGTGGCAGGATCCTCCATTTCTATTTTGGTCCTATATCTTTCAGCGCCCGGCAGCAACCTGAATCCCACCCAGGACTATTTTCCTAGCTGTGGAAGGACACTGTGACGCTGGTGGCATGCTTACCATTCCCAGCGCAGCGTGACATGGGCACAGAACAGCCCGCTCTCTAGAAAGCAGCTGGCTTTAACTTACAGCGACATGAAAAAGAGGGGGGGATGGCCCGGGGGTGACAACTCCGAGACTGTTTATAGAAAGTCCTCAGTGTCCTCTGTCACAGACCAAGGGATGTTAACAACTAAGGTGCTGGAATCACCCTGCAGGAGGAGGACGGACTCATAGCTCCTTCTATATGTGTCATCCTGCAGGAGGAGGACAGACCCATAGCCCCTTCTATAGGTGTCACCCTGCAGGAGGAGGACAGACTCATAGCCCCTTCTATATGTGTCACCCTGCAGGAGGAGGACAGACTCATAGCTCCTTCTATATGTGTCATCCTGCAGGAGGAGGACAGACTCATAGCCCCTTCTATATGTGTCAGCCTGCAGGAGGAGGACAGACTCATAGCCCCCTCTATACATGTTACCCTGCAGGAGGAGGACAGACTCATAGCTCCTATACGTGTCACCCTGCAGGAGGAGGACAGACTCATAGCCCCTTCTATACATGTCACCCTGCAGGAGGAGGACAGACTCATAGCCCCTTCTATATGATGTCACCCTGCAGGAGGAGGACAGACTTGTAGCCCCTTCTATATGTGTCACCCTGCAGGAGGAGGACAGACTCGTAGCCCCCTCTATATGTGTCACCCTGCAGGAGGAGGACAGACTCATAGCCCCTTCTATACATGTCACCCTGCAGGAGGAGGACAGACTCGTAGCCCTCATCAATCTGTCACCCTGCAGGAGGAGGACAGACTCGTAGCCCTCATCAATCTGTCACCCTGCCAGCGTAGGGATGGTGTCGGAGGTCAGTGGAACGTTGAGTGTTTTTCCAGTGTAGAGTTACATTTGGATTATTAGATATATATATGGCGTGTGTACGCAGGGCGAGATGGTTGGAGGCTGTAAGGTGAGGTTCCCCCCCCTTCTCCTCTTACGTCCCATCGTCCCCCCGTCCCCCCCCCTTCTCCTCTTATGTCCCATTGCCCCTCCCCCCCATATTAAACTGATCTTCTTAAGTGATTGTGTTGGACCTCCTGTCAGTGAGAGAGCATTGGAAGGGGGGGGGGGGGGGGGTTGGAGGGCTCGTTGTGTGCGAATTTATAGCCAGACGGACAGACATGGAATGATCTTAGCCTCTTCTTAGTGGTAAATCCTGTTACACCGTCTGCTGATCATACAATCTTCCCCCCGCTGATCATATACAGTCTTCCTCCCGCTGATCACATACAGTCTTCCTCCTGCTGATCACATACAGTCTTCCTCCCGCTGATCACATACAGTCTTCCTCCCGCTGATCACATACAGTCTTCCTCCCGCTGATCGCATACAGTCTTCCCCCCGCTGATCGCATACCGTCTTCCTCCCGCTGATCGCATACAGTCTTCCTCCCGCTGATCGCATACCGTCTTCCCCCCACTGATCGCATACAGTCTTCCCCCCGCTGATCGCATACAGTCTTCCCCCCGCTGATCGCATACAGTCTTCCCCCCGCTGATCACATACCGTCTTCCCCCCGCTGATCGCATACCGTCTTCCTCCCGCTGATCGCATACAGTCTTCCCCCCGCTGATCGCATACAGTCTACCCCCCGCTGATCGCATACAGTCTTCCCCCGCTGATCGCATACAGTCTTCCCCCCGCTGATCGCATACAGTCTTCCCCCCGCTGATCGCATACAGTCTTCCCCCCGCTGATCGCATACAGTCTTCCCCCCGCTGATCGCATACAGTCTTCCCCCCGCTGATCGCATACAGTCTTCCCCCCGCTGATCGCATACAGTCTTCCCCCCGCTGATCGCATACAGTCTTCCTCCCGCTGATCGCATACAGTCTCCCCCCCCCCCCCCCCCCCCCGCTGATCACATACCGTCTTCCTCCCGCTGATCACATACAGTCTTCCCCCCCCGCTGGTCACATACCGTCTTCCTCCCGCTGGTCACATACCGTCTTCCTCCCGCTGATCGCATACAGTCTTCCTCCCGCTGATCGCATACAGTCTTCCCCCCGCTGATCGCATACCGTCTTCCTCCCGCTGATCACATACCGTCTTCCTCCCGCTGATCACATACAGTCTTCCTCCCGCTGATCGCATACAGTCTTCCCCCCGCTGATCGCATACAGTCTTCTTCCCGCTGATCGCATACAGTCTTCCCCCCGCTGATCGCATACAGTCTTCTTCCCACTGATCGCATACAGTCTTCCTCCCGCTGATCGCATACCGTCTTCCTCCCGCTGATCGCATACAGTCTTCCTCCCGCTGATCACATACAGTCTTCCTCCCGCTGATCACATACAGTCTTCCTCCCACCGATCACATACAGTCTTCCTCCCGCCGATCGCACGCCGTCTCCTCTCTGCTGCCAGCTGCTGAGACAAGGTGGTGGTGTAAACCAGCCTTTCTGCGGCTGCATGAAGAAGTGCAGGGTCTGGTGAAGGAGTTCTGTCATCCTCCCTGCTGCCCACTGCTTAGACAAGGAGGGAGCGGAGACGAGGGGTCTTGTGTCTGACACATGTGAAGTAGGACATTTAAATCAGGTTCTTCTCCTATACTGAAATTGCATACTCTGCTTTCTCTGCATACTGTGAGCTTCTCGCAATATGCATTAGAAGCTGAAGCAAGTTCAGAGCTCATTTCCTGGTTGCAGGACATCCAGCTTCTAGCGCTTTCCAACCCCAATTGACTGTCCCTGGTCCACCCCTTTTATTCATTGGATTTCTGTTAGTGGTGCAGCAAAATTAAAATTCTGGACTGAAACCGAAAATTCAGGATGCCGGAAACCAAAATGGACAGTTTTTTTTTTAATATTTTTTTTTATATAGAATTGTAATATATTCAACTTTTTAATTAATATCGTGAATTTAAATTAATATGAATTTAAAAAATACAATCCAGTAACACGAAGTAACTTTTATTGATAGTAACCCACAAAAATAAGACAGAAAATACATTTTATATATAATTAAATACTTGAAATAGAGGCGTTTTTGCCATGAAGTCAGCAGGCCGCGCTTTTTGCTTTGACGTCGGCGGGCCGCGCTTTTTGCTTTGACGTCGGCGGGCCGCGTTTTTGCCTTGACGTCGGCGGGCCGCATTTTTGCCTTGACGTCGGCGGGCCGCATTTTTGCCTTGACGTCGGCGGGCCGCGTTTTTGCCTTGACGTCGGCGGGCCGCGTTTTTGCCTTGACGTCGGCGGGCCGCGTTTTTGCCTTGACGTCGGCGGGCCGCGCTTTTTGCCGTGACGTCGGCGGGCCGCGCTTTTTGCCTTGACGTCGGCGGGCCGCGCTTTTTGCCTTGACGTCGGCGGGCCGCGCTTTTTGCCTTGACGTCGGCGGCCCGCGCTTTTTGCCGTGACGTCGGCGGCCCGCGCTTTTTGCCGTGACGTCGGCGGGCCGCGCTTTTTGCCTTGATGTCAATTATTATCGGCACTTATTTATTTATTTATTTTTCTTCCTGTCTGCATAGCTGATAACCCTGTCTTTGGCCGATATGTTGGTGCATCACTAATCTCTGTACTTTCAATCATGTATGTTCAGTATCAATCATGTATGTTCAGTATCACATGTGGCTGGTTCCTAGGATGGTCTGCATGCAATTAACAGCCTGCTTAGGAAAGCCCACTCCTCCACACTGACATCCACCAAAGAATTTTGATATTTCCATAATTGCCACAAAAGCCAGCCCACTGCTTGCATCAGGAATGCTGTGATGTTTTCACAATATACAGCACTCTGCTGGCCCCTCCCACCAGCCATGATCTGCCTGCATTGCCTAGAGAAGCACAAACACCCAGTGATGACATCACTGGGTCCAATATAAGGTATATAATAAAAACGGAAAGGTGTTATTCAAAAGTTTCATCAGCATGTTGAATGAGGTTGACTGAAACCCAGACACATGATTCAAAACCCGGACAGGTGACAACCCTGGAGCAGCTCCTGGCACATGCACCCCATCCCCCACCTACTTTCAGCCCTGTACAACTCAGCGTTTGATGTCCTCTCACTTCCCGTTAACTAAGCCCTGTGTATATGATTCCAGGCAGCCATGTGTGGATCAGATGCAATGCAAGTTGTCAGTCCTTGTCTGCAGATGAAGTGCAGAAAGCAGACTAGTTAACGTAAACAGTGCAATGTTTACGCTGATCTTGGCCTATGATCACAGCTTTCTCATTACAAATGCAGGCCATACATGGTTCGACTTCCGAACGATTTTTCGTCCGAAAATCGGAGACCTCGTTCACTCGGTAATCCGATGGCGCCATCATTGATTTCGAAAATCGGCCGACCAAGCCATAGAGTTCACCCCATATAACAGGCGAAACTTCTGTTCCTTCCAGGTCACGGCTCATGTGCATATTCTTTTCAGAAAAACGATCATACGATTTGACCATCATTGAGTCGAAAATCGGTTGTTTTTCAGGAATTTTCCAACATGCCCTATCACTGAAAAGGGGAGGAGCCACGAAAATCAGCTGGTGCCATTGACCCACTACAGAGTGAAAATTGGCCATTTTATTCTTGGGTCTGATTTTCGGACGAAAAATCGGCCAAAGAGAGGGGAAAAAAACAGTCTAATATTCTTGGATTTATTTTTATTGATTATTAACCCCCCTGGAGGTATTCCTGAGTGTTGCTCGGGGTTAACTTTCAGCACCAGAAGCGGTAACTCCCCCCGAGCTACACTCGGGAATACACTGCAGCGTTGCTCTGGGATCTCTTCAGCACTTACCTTGTCCTGCGCTCCCGCGATGTCCCCCCTGCAGTGTCCCCGGCCATCTCCTCCGGCCGATGCCAGCATCTGTCTTCCGGGTTCCAGTCCCTGCGACGTCGGGACGTACGGGGGAGGGAACTGGCGGGAAATTCAATAATTTTAAAAGTGACATTCACTCAATTCACTAAAATCACATAGTATAACATTCCTGTATCAAACCATTTCACATACATTTTGTCCCGAGTGCTTTGTCCGGCGCCCTGCCTGCATTTTGTCTGTTCTTTCTGCCTGGAAACTGAGAAACGTCCATGGCGTCCAAAAAGCGTCCCTTTAGGTCAAAATCGGTTTTAGACCGGCTAGAGAACAGCGATAGTAAATCAGAACCACTTGCAGAATTGAGTGATAATGATTCGTGGGGGAAATTCCTCATCAGACACTGAAAACGATTCTGCGACTGAGCTCAGTGATGTGCGAACTTGGCGCTCTATTTCACATTTCAGTGTTTTTGGTTTGATTATATTATTGAATTACATTTATTATTATTATTATTATTATATTATTTTTTATGATTATTATATTATAATTTATGATTTTGTGTTTAAATTTTATCATACCCGGGATGTTTACTAGACTCTTGTTCGGACAGATTTCAGTGAGTTATTCCTAAGAATTACAGGTCTACAATAAAAAAAATACATATTTCCATGCAAAAAAATGTACCGCTTTGAGCACAGAAATGACACAATCAGACCGCTAGAGAGGTTAGAGAACAGCGATAGTAAATCAGAACCACTTGCAGAATTGAGTGATAATGATTTGTGGGGGAAATTCCTCATCAGACACTGAAAACGATTCTGCGACTGAGCTCAGCGATGTGCGAACTTGGGGCTCTATTTCACATTTCAGTGTTTTTGGTTTTGATTATATTATTGAATTACATTTATTATTACATTATTATTTTTTGATTATTATATTATAATTTATGATTTCATGTTTCAAATTTTATCATCCCCGGGATGTTTACTAGACTCTTGTTCGGACAGATTTCAGTGAGTTATTCCTAAGAATTACAGGCCTACAATAAAAAAACATATTTCCATGCAAAAAAATGTACCGCTTTGAGCACAGAAATACTGACATAATCAGACCGCTAGGGAGATTAAAAAGTGCAAATCGCATTCACCCTTCTAATATGGGCCAGAATCAGGCTACTTTTAACAAACTGGAAAAAAAAAAAAGTAGAGAAGAATGTTCAGAAAATGGCGTCTTTCCCTATTCTAGTGTGGTTAGCGTGACTCCCTGTTGGAGGACGGCCTGCATGCCGCATCTGAAGTCTCCCCGCTCCCTGGAATAGATTTATTATATTATTAGACTTGTCTATTCTTATGTATTTGTTGAATACAGAGTGACACTGAAGTGTCAGACCCATCAGTCAGTGAAGCTGGAATATCTTCTCTGATCTCCTACCAGAGGATCGCTAGGCACGCACCGGATGATATATTTTTGGGTGTTGGTTATTAAACTCTGACCATGGTGGTTGTATCAGTTTGGCTTTTTTTTTGCTGCCTATGCAGATTTACCACCTTCATATTGCTCCATTAAATAAAAAAAAATTAGATGTGATTTTCTAGAGCGCCGTTTTATAAACGTTGCTCCCTCAATGCACCCTTTGAATGCCAGAGATGGAGTTGCCTTTAGCTCAGATCAGAGACAAAAGTGGAGCGGCTCAAATACATGTGATCACTGCGATGGCCAATCACAGAATCCGCGTTCGTAAACTCAGCAGTAGCCACGCTAATGGAGACATTTAGCATTTAATTAAAAAAAAAAAAAAAAAAAATTCATACTTGCCTCCACGCTGCGGCATCACTGTGGTACTGCATTGTCCCCCATAGGCTCTAATGCAGGCCATAGATGGGTCAAACATTGGCCGATTTAAAAAAAAAAAAAAACGAAAAATCGGTTGTTCAGTCGGCCGATGTTTCCACCAACGTTAAAAAAAAAAAAATCAGCCAATTTTCAACCCGTCTATGGCCGGCATAACTTCTGTACTTGCAGGTCACGGCTCATGCGTGGATTTTTTATCGGTAAAACTATCGGCCGATTTGCCCATCATTGCCGGGAAAATCGGCCGATCGTCAAAATCGGCCACGAATTTTCCAACATGACCAATAAAAAAAAAAAAAATGTACAAAAACCACAAAAAACGTCCGACCAATGAACACACTAAAGGTGCGAATATCGGCAGATTTTCGACACGTCTATGCCCGGCATAAGCCTGAGAACTGAGCAATCGCATGACTGGTGATGGCTCAGTTGTCAGTCTGTTCCAAGCAGAGAGCGGTGACTGTCAGTCATCACTCTGTACTCTTCCCTTCCATCGCTCACTGGAGCCAGGCAGTAGAGGGGGTGGGCGCAGCCAGCTGTCAATCAGGCTACTGGATGGATCTCGACAATATGGTCGGGATCATTCCAGAGCCTGGAACAGCCTTGTGACGTCAGCCAACAGTGGGCTTTAGCTCGCTGTTGGCCGATTCTGGGTCACTTTGCACTTTTTCTCAGAGAAGTATGACCAAAAAAAGCTTTAAAGTGTACAATCAGTCTGTAGATGCAGTAAAGCATGCTTGTTTTACTCACTGTGGAACCGAAGAGGTTAATCCTCTGCACTGTGTAAAAAGGCTGTTTGATCCTGTCTTCTCTGATCCTCCCCTTCTTCCAGTGTCCCCCTCTTATCTCCTGATAAGACATATGGTATGGAGCCCGGACCTCTATCTCTAGGCTATTATTTCCGCAGAGCGGCCTACAGGCCGCATCTGAATTCTCCCCGGCTCGCAAATGTATTATGTTGAAATGGATCTCTCCATTGCCTCCAAGATTTGAGAATTGTAGAGAGTAGGTCAATCTCGCCTTGAAGGGATACTAAAGGCTTACATTTTAAATAACAAACATGGATTACTTACCTGCTCTGGATAGTGGTTTTGCACAAAGCATCCCGGATCCTCCCCTTCTCTGGTCCCCCACCGGGGCTCCTGGCCCCTCCCTTCTGCCTGGTGCACCCACAGCGTGCAGTTTGCTATGAGGTCACCCAAGCAGGCTTCTTCCCAGGCCACTGCTCCTTGTGTTCATTCACACATAGAGCCGTGGCCCCATAGTGACACTACTACTTGTGGGTGGTGATAAAGATTTTTATTTTTGTTTTGTTTTTTTTTTTTTTACACTGATTGCTTTTACACCCATAAAGGCTGTAATAGCAATCATTTCTCATTCTCTCTGGCTGCATTCCTGCAGCCATTGAGAAATACTGTGTGAGCTGTGATTGGTCACAGCTTGTCACATGGTACAAGGCTGTTGTGAATGGCCCTGTACCATGTGACCTTTTTTTTATATACTGCCACCCTAGCAGTACAGTGTCACCTTAGTGACACTGTACTACTTTGTGGAGGGTGATGAGTATTTGAATTTTGTTTTACACTGATTGCTTTTACACCCATAAAGGCTGTAAAAGAAATCAGTTCTCCTTCTCTCTGGCTGCATTCTTGCAGCCATTGAGAAATACTGTGAGAGCTGTGATTAGTCACAGCTTGTCACATGGTACAAGGCTGTTGTGAATAGCCCTGTACCATTTGACCTCGGTGATCATTCACAGATTTCACTAGTAGTAAGCAATGATGTCAGAAGTGACATCTTGCTTACTACTCTGCATGTGATCACTGATTGGCCAATCGGTGATCACATGATCGGGACCTCGCACAGAGGCCCCGTACAATGATCAGTGTTCCACTGTGTCCGGACAGCGGACACTGGATCGAGGTGCTGCGCGCTCCCAGGGGGGCACAAGCGGGGAGGACGTTTATAAACAGCCACCCGACCCTGCACTGCCACCGTCTGGCCCTATATATATATATATATATATATATATATATATATATATGGGCTGGACAGGAAGTGGTTAATGTAAGTACTTGTAGGCCAGTTCTGCTCCCGCAAAAACCTAGCCAGAAAACTCACAGCGGGTGTTGACTGGTCAAGTTCCAGAACACTACAGCCACTAAGGGGCTCCCAGCATCACAGGGGTGAGTGGTGTTCCTCATTCAAATCTCTGACATACCTTTTCTCTGGGGCTATGCTGTGCAGATTTGAATGAAGAAAACGGCTTGCTCCTTTTATGTTGGGAACGAGCCTAAGACCTCCAATGTCCCTGTGACGTGGGCAAGACATGGCAACACTAAGTGGAGTTTTTTGGCCAATAATGTGTGGGGGTCAGATATGGCCTGTAGACAGGGGTGGACTGACCATTTGGAAACTCGGGCACTGCCCGAGGGCCCAGGGTCAGTAGGGGGCCCCATGAGATGCCCCTGGTACCTTTTTCATAGGCTTTTTTGCGCTTGGGCAAGGACACAGGGGCCCCATGATCCCCTATTGCCCGGGGGCCCCATGAGCTGTCAGTCCGCCCCTGCCTGTAGATATGCACTTACATTAAACTGGAACTTTACCCATTACAACTGGATAAAAAAAATAATGTTCTTTAGCAAGGAACGTACAGTCCACAATAATAATTATGCCACCAAAATTAGTGTGTGCTGTAAATTGCCTCCAGCGCTGTTCCAGTTTCTTCTTGCTGGATGAGGCGTTTTTGCTAAAGCTCAGAGCCCCCCCCCCCCGAGCAGCAGTAAATCTTAAGGCTGTCAGCAGATGGGCCTCCAGATGCTAGGCGCAGCGCTGAAAGATAGAGCACGACTGAGCATGTGCAGAGCAGGGTGACCGTGTATTACTGGATTTAAACAGTTTAGGTACTGATTTTGATGTTTTACATAACTATACCTGCAAAAGGAGCCCCTGGAGTGATCTGTCGGAGATTCATTTTCTGGCTAAAGCTCCACTGTAAACCGCATTTCACAGACCTGTACAATGTATTTATGGTGCCGCTTGTGTGCATAAGCTCTATTCTGAGTAATGGGGGCTTGACTTTGAAAGTAGAATTCCAAAATATACAGAATTAATCTTAAAAATGCTCCCTCCCCCTTCCTAAAACCTATGCTGACTAACCTGTGTAGCCCCCCTGGCGGTATTCCTGAGTGTAGCTCGGGGTAAAGTTTCAGTACCACAAGTGGTAACCCCCCCGAGCTACACTCAGGAATATACTGCAGCGTTGCTCCGCGATCCCTCGATCACTTACCTTGTCCTGCGCTCCCGCGATGTCCCCCCTGCAGTGTCCCCAGCCATGTCCTCCAGCCGATGCCGGCATCTGTCTTCCGTGTTCCACTCCCTGCGATGTCGGGACGTACGGGGGATGGAACTGGCGGGAAATTTGAAAATGACCAAAAGTGACATTCACTAAATACACTAAAATCACATAGTATAACATTCCTGTATCAAACCATTTCACATACATTTTGTCCCGAGTGCTTTGTCTGGCGCCCTGCCTGCATTTTTACTGTTCTTTCTGCCTGGAAACTGAGAAACGTCCATGGCGTCCAAAAAGCGTCCCTTTAGGTCAGACGCGGTTTTAGACCGGCTAGAGAACAGCGATAGTAAATCAGAACCACTTGCAGAATTGAGTGATAATGATTAGTGGGGGAAATTCCTCATCAGACACTGAAAACGATTCTGCGACTGAGCTCAGCGATGTGCGAACTTGGCGCTATATTTCACATTTCAGTGTTTTTGGTTTGATTATATTATTGAATTACATTTATTATTAGATTATTTTTTATGATTATTAAATTATAATTTATGATTTCGTGTTTCAAATTTTATCCTCCCCGGGATGTTTACTAGACTCTTGTTCGGACAGATTTCAGTGAGTTATTACTAAAAATGACAGCCTACAATAAAAAAACGACATATTTCCATGCAAAAAAATGTACCGCTTTGAGCACAGAATATGGACATAATCAGACCGCTAGGGAGGTTAAGAAAGATCTGTATACTTGCCTGTTTTCAGGCCACTCTTGTCCGGTCATGTGACCCCTCCCTGTGTCACAGTGGTGGCTGCAGGGGAGAGGAGGGAGGTGACGTCACTATTCCCAAGCTTTGCTTGTCATTGCTCTCTCCTTTCCCCTGCAGCTGGCACTGGCTGACACACGGGTGATCATGTTGTTGGACCGGGCGGGGCAACATAAAGTAATACTAAAGGCGCTTTTTTTTTTTTTTTTTTTTTTAAAGAAAAAATAATAAACGTGTCTATACTTACCTTCTGTGTGCAGTGGTTTTGCACAGAGTAGCCCGAATCCTATTCTGGTCCCCCCCGCTGGCTTTCTTGTCTGGTGTCCCCACAGCAAGCAGCTTGCGATGGGGGCACCAGCTTCTCCGTGTGTCCATTCACACTCAGAGCTGCGGCTCTGTCCCGCCCCCTCTCTCTTCTCATTAGCTCACTGGCTGTGATTGACAGCAGTGAGAGCCAATGGCTCCTGCTTCTGTCTGAGCCAGTGAGAAGAGGGAATCCTGGGATAGCCGAGACTCTGGTACATCACTGGATCGAGAGGGGCTTAGGTGAGTAGTGGGGGGGGGGGGTTGGGGGAGATATGCTGCACAGATACATAGAATGAATGAAGGTACAAAAAACTTTGAGCTTTTGGAACCACTTTAAGTATATACAAATTTCTTAGACCGGCTAGTCCAAATAGGTGATTGGTGGAGGGGGCGGCATGTTGTAAAATTTGGTTTATCCTGGAGTTTTTCAGCTTTTTTTTTTTTCCAGTGTTTTTGCATTAGCATTTTGCCACTTTTGCTTTTTTTATCTATTTTTTTGTGGTAAAAAAAAGTACAAAAACACAGGTTTGCAGCGGTTTACTGCTTTTCTGTCACGTTTTTCAGCATTAGATCGTTTTTACAGGTTAAAAAAACTCCTCTAGAATCCCGCTAGTCCTGGGTTTTTTTTTTTCCAGCCAAAAAATTTTCATTTCAGTCTGTCTGCATGGACACATAGGATAACATGCCGGGGATGGACACATAGGATAACATGCTGGGGATGGACACATAGGATAACATGCTGGGGATGGACACACATAGGATAACATGCTGGGGATGGACACATAGGATAACATGCTGGGGATGGACACATAGGATAACATGCTGGGGATGGACACATAGGATAACATGCTGGGGATGGACACATAGGATAACATGCTGGGGATGGACACACATAGGATAACATGCCGGGGATGGACACATAGGATAACATGCCGGGGATGGACACATAGGATAACATGCTGGGGATGGACACACATAGGATAACATGCCGGGGATGGACACATAGGATAACATGCCGGGGATGGACACATAGGATAACATGCTGGGGATGGACACATAGGATAACATGCCGGGGATGGACACATAGGATAACATGCCGGGGATGGACACATAGGATAACATGCTGGGGATGGACACATAGGATAACATGCTGGGGATGGACACATAGGATAACATGCTGGGGATGGACACATAGGAGAACATGCCGGGGATGGACACACATAGGATAACATGCTGGGGATGGACACATAGGATAACATGCTGGGGATGGACGCATTGGATAACATGCCGGGGATGGACGCATTGGATAACATGCCGGGGATGGACGCATTGGATAACATGCCGGGGATGGACGCATGGGATAACATGCCGGGGATGGACGCATGGGATAACATGCCGGGGATGGACGCATGGGATAACATGCCGGGGATGGACGCATGGGATAACATGCCGGGGATGGACGCATTGGATAACATGCCGGGGATGGACGCATTGGATAACATGCCGGGGATGGACGCATTGGATAACATGCCGGGGATGGACGCATAGGATAACATGCCGGGGATGGACGCATAGGATAACATGCCGGGGATGGACACATAGGATAACATGCCGGGGATGGACACATAGGATAACATGCCGGGGATGGACACATAGGATAACATGCCGGGGATGGATACATAGGAGAACATGCCGGGGATGGATACATAGGAGAACATGCCGGGGATGGATACATAGGATAACATGCCGGGGATGGATACATAGGATAACATGCCGGTGATGGACACACATAGGATAACATGCCGGGGATGGACACACATAGGATAACATGCCGGGGATGGACACATAGGAGAACATGCCGGGGATGGACACATAGGAGAACATGCCGGGGATGGACACATAGGATAACATGCCGGGGATGGACACACATAGGATAACATGCCGGGGATGGACACACATAGGATAACATGCCGGGGATGGACACACATAGGATAACATGCCGGGGATGGACACACATAGGATAACATGCCGGGGATGGACACACATAGGATAACATGCCGGGGATGGACACACATAGGATAACATGCCGGGGATGGACACACATAGGATAACATGCCGGGGATGGACACACATAGGATAACATGCCGGGGATGGACACACATAGGATAACATGCCGGGGATGGACACACATAGGATAACATGCCGGGGATGGACACACATAGGATAACATGCCGGGGATGGACACATAGGAGAACATGCCGGGGATGGACACATAGGAGAACATGCCGGGGATGGACACATAGGAGAACACGCCGGGGATGGACACATAGGAGAACACGCCGGGGATGGACACATAGGAGAACACGCCGGGGATGGACACATAGGATAACACGCCGGGGATGGACACATAGGATAACACGCCGGGGATGGACACATAGGAGAACACGCCGGGGATGGACACATAGGAGAACACGCCGGGGATGGACACATAGGAGAACACGCCGGGGATGGACACATAGGAGAACACGCCGGGGATGGACACATAGGAGAACACGCCGGGGATGGACACATAGGAGAACACGCCGGGGATGGACACATAGGAGAACACGCTGGGGATGGACACATAGGAGAACACGCTGGGGATGGACACATAGGAGAACACGCTGGGGATGGACACATAGGAGAACACGCTGGGGATGGACACATATAGGATAACACGCCGGGGATGGACACATATAGGATAACACGCCGGGGATGGACACATAGGAGAACATGCCGGGGATGGACACATAGGATAACATGCCGGGGATGGACACATAGGATAACATGCCGGGGATGGACACATAGGAGAACATGCCGGGGATGGACACATATAGGATAACATGCCGGGGATGGACACGTAGGAGAACATGCTGGGGATGGACACATATAGGATAACATGCCGGGGATGGACACATAGGAGAACATGCCGGGGATGGACACATAGGATAACATGCCGGGGATGGACACATAGGAGAACATGCCGGGGATGGATACATAGGATAACATGCCGGGGATGGATACATAGGATAACATGCCGGTGATGGACACACATAGGATAACATGCCGGGGATGGACACACATAGGATAACATGCCGGGGATGGACACATAGGAGAACATGCCGGGGATGGACACATAGGAGAACATGCTGGGGATGGACACACATAGGATAACATGCCGGGGATGGACACACATAGGATAACATGCCGGGGATGGACACACATAGGATAACATGCCGGGGATGGACACACATAGGATAACATGCCGGGGATGGACACACATAGGATAACATGCCGGGGATGGACACACATAGGATAACATGCCGGGGATGGACACATAGGAGAACATGCCGGGGATGGACACATAGGAGAACACGCCGGGGATGGACACATAGGAGAACACGCCGGGGATGGACACACATAGGATAACATGCCGGGGATGGACACACATAGGATAACATGCCGGGGATGGACACACATAGGATAACATGCCGGGGATGGACACATAGGAGAACATGCCGGGGATGGACACATAGGAGAACACGCCGGGGATGGACACATAGGAGAACACGCCGGGGATGGACACATAGGATAACACGCCGGGGATGGACACATAGGATAACACGCCGGGGATGGACACATAGGATAACACGCCGGGGATGGACACACATAGGATAACACGCCGGGGATGGACACACATAGGATAACATGCCGGGGATGGACACACATAGGATAACATGCCGGGGATGGACACACATAGGATAACATGCCGGGGATGGACACACATAGGATAACATGCCGGGGATGGACACACATAGGAGAACATGCCGGGGATGGACACATAGGAGAACATGCCGGGGATGGACACATAGGAGAACACGCCGGGGATGGACACATAGGAGAACACGCCGGGGATGGACACATAGGATAACACGCCGGGGATGGACACATAGGATAACACGCCGGGGATGGACACATAGGATAACACGCCGGGGATGGACACATAGGAGAACACGCCGGGGATGGACACATAGGAGAACACGCCGGGGATGGACACATAGGAGAACACGCTGGGGATGGACACATAGGAGAACACGCTGGGGATGGACACATAGGAGAACACGCTGGGGATGGACACATAGGAGAACACGCTGGGGATGGACACATAGGAGAACACGCTGGGGATGGACACATAGGAGAACACGCTGGGGATGGACACATAGGAGAACACGCTGGGGATGGACACATATAGGATAACACGCCGGGGATGGACACATATAGGATAACACGCCGGGGATGGACACATAGGAGAACATGCCGGGGATGGACACATAGGATAACATGCCGGGGATGGACACATAGGAGAACATGCCGGGGATGGACACATAGGAGAACATGCCGGGGATGGACACATAGGAGAACATGCCGGGGATGGACACATAGGATAACATGCCGGGGATGGACACATAGGAGAACATGCCGGGGATGGACACATAGGAGAACATGCTGGGGATGGACACATATAGGATAACATGCCGGGGATGGACACGTAGGAGAACATGCTGGGGATGGACACATAGGAGAACATGCCGGGGATGGACACATAGGATAACATGCCGGGGATGGACACATAGGAGAACATGCCGGGGATGGACACATAGGATAACATGCCGGGGATGGATACATAGGATAACATGCCGGTGATGGACACACATAGGATAACATGCCGGGGATGGACACACATAGGATAACATGCCGGGGATGGACACATAGGAGAACATGCCGGGGATGGACACATAGGAGAACATGCTGGGGATGGACACACATAGGATAACATGCCGGGGATGGACACACATAGGATAACATGCCGGGGATGGACACACATAGGATAACATGCCGGGGATGGACACACATAGGATAACATGCCGGGGATGGACACACATAGGATAACATGCCGGGGATGGACACACATAGGATAACATGCCGGGGATGGACACATAGGAGAACATGCCGGGGATGGACACATAGGAGAACATGCCGGGGATGGACACATAGGAGAACACGCCGGGGATGGACACATAGGAGAACACGCCGGGGATGGACACATAGGATAACACGCCGGGGATGGACACATAGGATAACACGCCGGGGATGGACACATAGGATAACACGCCGGGGATGGACACACATAGGATAACACGCCGGGGATGGACACACATAGGATAACACGCCGGGGATGGACACACATAGGATAACACGCCGGGGATGGACACACATAGGATAACATGCCGGGGATGGACACACATAGGATAACATGCCGGGGATGGACACACATAGGAGAACATGCCGGGGATGGACACATAGGAGAACATGCCGGGGATGGACACATAGGAGAACACGCCGGGGATGGACACATAGGAGAACACGCCGGGGATGGACACATAGGATAACACGCCGGGGATGGACACATAGGATAACACGCCGGGGATGGACACATAGGATAACACGCCGGGGATGGACACATAGGAGAACACGCCGGGGATGGACACATAGGAGAACACGCCGGGGATGGACACATAGGAGAACACGCTGGGGATGGACACATAGGAGAACACGCTGGGGATGGACACATAGGAGAACACGCTGGGGATGGACACATAGGAGAACACGCTGGGGATGGACACATATAGGAGAACACGCCGGGGATGGACACATAGGAGAACATGCCGGGGATGGACACATAGGAGAACATGCCGGGGATGGACACATAGGAGAACATGCCGGGGATGGACACATAGGAGAACATGCCGGGGATGGACACATAGGAGAACATGCCGGGGATGGACACATAGGAGAACATGCCGGGGATGGACACATAGGAGAACATGCCGGGGATGGACACATAGGAGAACATGCCGGGGATGGACACATAGGAGAACATGCCGGGGATGGACACATAGGAGAACATGCCGGGGATGGACACATAGGAGAACATGCCGGGGATGGACACATAGGAGAACATGCCGGGGATGGACACATAGGAGAACATGCCGGGGATGGACACATAGGAGAACATGCCGGGGATGGACACATAGGAGAACATGCCGGGGATGGACACATAGGAGAACATGCCGGGGATGGACACATAGGAGAACATGCCGGGGATGGACACATAGGAGAACATGCCGGGGATGGACACATAGGAGAACATGCCGGGGATGGACACATAGGAGAACATGCCGGGGATGGACACATAGGAGAACATGCTGGGGATGGACACATATAGGATAACATGCCGGGGATGGACACGTAGGAGAACATGCCGGGGATGGACACATATAGGATAACATGCCGGGGATGGACACATATAGGATAACATGCCGGGGATGGACACATAGGAGAACATGCCGGGGATGGACACATAGGAGAACATGCCGGGGATGGACACATAGGAGAACATGCCGGGGATGGACACATAGGAGAACATGCCGGGGATGGACACATAGGAGAACATGCCGGGGATGGACACATAGGAGAACATGCCGGGGATGGACACATAGGAGAACATGCCGGGGATGGACACATAGGAGAACATGCCGGGGATGGACACATAGGATAACATGCCGGGGATGGACACATAGGAGAACATGCCGGGGATGGACACATAGGAGAACATGCTGGGGGGTTTACTGGCTGTAGAAAAAAACATCAAAAGCCAAAAACAGCCGCTGTAAAAATGTCCCGTGTGCATGAGGGGTAAAGCAAACCTGTGCTTGAAGCCGCCCACCAGCAACCGTTTGAGGCATTGCACAGTTCCAGAAAAGCCGTGGCCTGCTTGATCCTTTGGCTGAAATTTCTCGATAATTGCCTTCGGTATGGTAAGCATTTGGGTGATTATAAATTGAGGTTGTTGAGTTTCGGGTAGCACAGGGGTCATATAGTGACGATGCTGGGGTGTTATATGTTGGGAGGCCCATTGACAGAGTATCTGTGTGTCAGCTGCAGTGCGGTTATTGGCTGGAAGACGGGATTTGTGGTCAGCTTGCTGGATGGAAATTGGGAGATGTGTCATTGTTAAAGGAGCAGTCCACTGAAAACTGATACTTCAATAGGTGATGGATAGTTGAGGCCCCCCCAATATACTCGTCAGGATAGTGTATGTGTTAGAACATTTGTCAGTTTTTTGTTTTGTTTTTTTCTTTTATTCTTTTTTCTTTTTCTCTTTCTTCTTCTTTCTCTTTCTTCCTCTTTCTCTTTCTTCTTTTTCTCTTTCTTCTTTTTCTCTTTCTTCTTTTTCTCTTTCTCCTTCTTTTTCTCTTTCTCCTTCTCCTTCTTTCTCTTTCTCCTTCTTTCTCTTTCTCCTTCTTTTTCTCTCTCCTTTTTCTCTTTCTTCTTCTTTTTTTTTTTTCTCCTTTTTTTTCTCCTTTTTCTCTTTCTTTTTTCTTCTTTCTTTTTTCTTTTTCTCTTTCTTCTTTTTTCTCTTTCTTCTTCTCTTTCTTTCTTTTTTTTTCTCTTTCTCTCTCTTCTCTCTCTCTCTCTCTCTTTTCTCTTTCTCTCTCTCTCTTTTCTCTTTCTCTCGCTCTTTTTTCTCTTTCTTTCGCTCTTTTTTCTCTTTCTCTCGCGCTCTTTTTTCTCTTTCTCTCGCTCTCTTTTTTCTCTTTCTCTCGCTCTCTTTTTTCTCTTTCTCTCGCTCTCTTTTTTCTCTTTCTCTCGCGCTCTTTTTTCTCTTTCTCTCGCGCTCTTTTTTCTCTTTCTCTCGCTCTCTTTTTTCTCTTTCTCTCGCTCTCTTTTTTCTCTTTCTCTCGCTCTCTTTTTTTCTCTTTCTCTCGCTCTCTTTTTTCTCTTTCTCTCTCTCTCTTTTTTCTCTTTCTCTCTCTTTTTTTCTCTTTCTCTCTCTTTTTTTCTCTTTCTCTCGCTCTCTTTTTTCTCTTTCTCTCGCTCTCTTTTTTCTCTTTCTCTCGCTCTCTTTTTTCTCTTTCTCTCGCGCTCTTTTTTCTCTTTCTCTCGCTCTCTTTTTTCTCTTTCTCTCGCTCTCTTTTTTCTCTTTCTCTCGCTCTCTTTTTTCTCTTTCTCTCGCTCTCTTTTTTTCTCTTTCTCTCGCTCTCTTTTTTCTCTTTCTCTCTCTCTCTTTTTTCTCTTTCTCTCTCTTTTTTTCTCTTTCTCTCTCTTTTTTTCTCTTTCTCTCTTTTTTTTTCTCTTTCTCTCGCTCTTTTTTTTTCTTTCTTTTTCTCTTTCTCTCTCTTTTTCTCTTTCTTTTTCTTTCTCTTTCTTTTTCTCTCTTTCTCTCTTCTTCTTCTTTTTCTCTCTTTCTCTCTTCTTCTTCTTTTCTCTTTCCCTCTCTTTCTTCTTTTTCTTTTTTTTTTTTTTTTTGGTGCTATCCTCTGTGAGGATATTTTTGTACATATTTTGGCTGCTGTTGGACTTCAAACCCCACAGTTGTTTGTGTCCTTCAGGATCCTTACCATTGGTATGTGTTAGAGTTCCCATATCTGCCATGGCCATCATTATTGGATGACTCTCTTTTTAATGTTTATATTGTAGGTGTTGCAGTGGGAGGAATAGGGACTCTTGTAAAAGGAGTTGTGGCACTCCGAAGTAGACTGTGTGCTAGGTGATAAAATCTCAACATTGGAGTCCCCAGGAGATAGATGGAGCGAGAAGGTGACTCTGCACACTAGATTCCCCCTATAACACAAACAAGACTTTGAGTGTACTTACCCTTTAAGAGGTGAAGTGGCCAACTTAGCACACACTTTAAACCATGAACGCCAGTGGTGGGAAATAAACTCCCCCAGAAAGTTGTGGTCACAGACACTTCCACAAGATGTGCCTGGAGTGTACACTACAGCCTTGTCCTCTCAGCTGCTCTGTGGATTCATCGGGAAGAGAGAAAATCTTTACCGCCCCATACGGTGAGTGTCTTCTATACCGATCTTCGTTATTCTGTGGTGAAGACTCCGTGTTGGGGACGGATTCATGTTTTACCTTGAAATGAGATATTCTGTATTAATCCAATATTTTCTCTTCCCCAGTCACAGACCGTGAAGTGTGATTATATATATATATATATATATATATATATATATATATATATTCTAATAATAATTATTATTTATTTGCATGGACTGGGAGGTTTGATTCTGAATTATGAAGGAAAGTTGGGCTTCGGTGGTTTTAAAGTGTTACTAAACCCCCAACAGTGCAATCAGTCTGTAGATACAGTAAAGCATGCTTGTTATACTCACTGTGGAACCTAAGGGGTTAATCCTCTACATTGTGTAAAAAGGCTGTTTGCTGCTGACTTCTCTGATCCTCCCCTTCTTCCTGTGTCCTCGCTTATCTCCTGATAAGACATATGGTGTGGAGTCGCTCTGTACATGCTCAGTTTGGTGTGTATTGCTAGAGGTTTTTCTTTTCTTCTTGGAGTGCATGTGATCAGCACAGGGCCAACAAGCACTGTCCAGAGGACAGGGGTTCTGCATCCTCTTAAAGCGGAATGGAACCCCCCCCCCCCACATGCTTTAACTAGTGCTCAGCTGGACACTGATAGAAGTCACAAGACTGCTATAACTGCTGATGGGAAGAGGTATTTAGCAGTTTAGATTTACTAAAATAATTGCACTTCCATGTTGTATGTATTGTGGAAGACCGGATATAGTGAATGCAGGGTGCGGGGAGACCGGATATAGTGAATACAAGGTCCGGGGAGACCGGATATAGTGAATGCGGGGTCCGGGGAGAGGGGATATAGTGAATGCGGGGTCCGGGGAGAGCGGATATAGTGAATGCAGGGTCCGGGGAGAGCGGATATAGTGAATGCGGGGTGCGAGGAGACCGGATATAGTGAATACAAGGTCCGGGGAGACCGGATATAGTGAATGCGGGGTCCGGGGAGAGCGGATATAGTGAATGCGGGGTCCGGGGAGACGGGATATAGTGAATGCGGGGTCCGGGGAGACGGGATATAGTGAATGAGGGGTCCGGGGAGACAGGATATAGTGAATGCGGGGTCCGGGGAGACCGGATATAGTGAATGCGGGGTCCGGGGAGAGGGGATATAGTGAATGCGGGGTCCGGGGAGAGCGGATATAGTGAATGCGGGGTCCGGGGAGAGCGGATATAGTGAATGCAGGGCCCTGGGAGAGCGGATATAGTGAATGCAGGGTCCGGGGAGAGCGGATATAGTGAATGCAGGGTCCGGGGAGAGCGGATATAGTGAATGCGGGGTCCGGGGAGACCGGATATAGTGAATGCGGGGTCCGGGGAGACCGGATATAGTGAATGCGGGGTCCGGGGAGACCGCATATAGTGAATGCGGGGTCCGGGGAGAGCGCATATAGTGAATGCGGGGTCCGGGGAGAGCGCATATAGTGAATGCAGGGTCCGGGGAGACGGGATATAGTGAATGCGGGGTCCGGGGAGACGGGATATAGTGAATGCGGGGTCCGGGGAGAGCGGATATAGTGAATGTGGGGTCCGGGGAGACGGGATATAGTGAATGCGGGGTCCGGGGAGACGGGATATAGTGAATGCGGGGTCCGGGGAGACAGGATATAGTGAATGCGGGGTCCAGGGAGACAGGATATAGTGAATGCGGGGTCCGGGGAGACAGGATATAGTGAATGCAGGGTCCAGGGAGAGCGGATATAGTGAATGCAGGGTCCAGGGAGAGCGGATATAGTGAATGCGGGGTCCGGGGAGACGGGATATAGTGAATGCGGGGAGACGGGATATAGTGAATGCGGGGTCCGGGGAGAGCGGATATAGTGAATGCAGGGTCCAGGGAGAGCGGATATAGTGAATGCAGGGTCCTAGGTTTAGTAACAGTTTAAGCACTGTGCAGTATTTGTAAGCTGTGGAGTGGACTATAAGTGTTGGTTCCATTCCACATGGAGATATTGTAAGGGTTTGGTTTTCTGCCATGGGGGGACTGTAAGGGTTGGCTTGGCTTTGTGGAGGTTCTGCAAGTTTTATTTATCTTTTGCCATTCAGTGTTAAGAATTGGTTTTGTATGAAAAATCAGTAAATGTTGGTTTTGTATCATGGAGGGGTTGCAAAGATTAGTAGTATACCGTTGAGAAACAGCAAAGGTTGGGTTTTATTATGAGGGGGCAGTAAGGGCTGGTTCTGTACTACTGAAGGACAGTAAAGGTCTGCTATATAGCTGTTAGACATATACCAGGGAGGCACTCCAAGGGTTGCTTCTATACCATGAATGAAGGGTAGGTTTTGTACCAAGGAGGGACAATAGGGGTTGGTTATATACCACGGAGGGACAATAAGGGTTGGTTGTATACCGTGGAGGGACAATAGGGGTTGGTTCTATACCGTGGAGGGACAATAGGGGTTGGTTGTATGCCGTGGAGGGACAATAGGGGTTGGTTGTATGCCGTGGAGGGACAATAGGGGTTGGTTGTATACCGTGGAGGGACAATAGGGGTTGGTTGTATACCGTGGAGGGACAATAGGGGTTGGTTGTATGCCGTGGAGGAACAATAGAGGTTGGTTGTATACCGTGGAGGGACAATAGGGGTTGGTTCTATACCGTGGAGGGACAATAGGGGTTGGTTCTATACCGTGGAGGGACAATAGGGGTTGGTTCTATACCGTGGAGGGACAATAGGGGTTGGTTCTATACCGTGGAGGGACAATAGGGGTTGGTTCTATACCGTGGAGGGACAATAGGGGTTGGTTGTATACCGTGCAGGAACAATAAGGTTTGTTCTTTACCGTGGAGGAACAATAGGGGTTGGTAGTATACCGTGGAGGGACAATAGGGGTTGGTTCTATGCTGTGGAGGAACAATAGGGGTTGGTTGTATACCGTGGAGGAACAATAGGGGTTGGTTCTATACCGTGGAGGAACAATAGGGGTTGGTTGTATACCGTGGAGGATCAATAGGGGTTGGTTGTATACCGTGGAGGAACAATAGGGGTTGGTTCTATACCGTGGAGGAGCAATAGGGGTTGGTTGTATACCGTGGAGGAACAATAGGGGTTGGTTCTATACCGTGGAGGAACAATAGGGGTTGGTTGTATACCGTGGAGGAGCAATAGGGGTTGGTTGTATACCGTGGAGGAACAATAGGGGTTGGTTCTATACCGTGGAGGAACAATAGGGGTTGGTTGTATACCGTGGAGGAACAATAGGGGTTGGTTGTATACCGTGGAGGAGCAATAGGGGTTGGTTGTATACCGTGGAGGATCAATAGGGGTTGGTTGTATACCGTGGAGGAACAATAGGGGTTGGTTCTATACCGTGGAGGAGCAATAGGGGTTGGTTGTATACCGTGGAGGAACAATAGGGGTTGGTTCTATACCGTGGAGGAGCAATAGGGGTTGGTTGTATACCGTGGAGGAACAATAGGGGTTGGTTCTATACCGTGGAGGAACAATAGGGGTTGGTTGTATACCGTGGAGGAACAATAGGGGTTGGTTCTATACCGTGGAGGAGCAATAGGGGTTGGTTGTATACCGTGGAGGATCAATAGGGGTTGGTTGTATACCGTGGAGGAACAATAGGGGTTGGTTCTATACCGTGGAGGAGCAATAGGGGTTGGTTGTATACCGTGGAGGAACAATAGGGGTTGGTTCTATACCGTGGAGGAACAATAGGGGTTGGTTGTATACCGTGGAGGAGCAATAGGGGTTGGTTGTATACCGTGGAGGAACAATAGGGGTTGGTTCTATACCGTGGAGGAGCAATAGGGGTTGGTTGTATACCGTGGAGGAACAATAGGGGTTGGTTCTATACCGTGGAGGAACAATAGGGGTTGGTTGTATACCGTGGAGGAGCAATAGGGGTTGGTTGTATACCGTGGAGGAACAATAGGGGTTGGTTCTATACCGTGGAGGAACAATAGGGGTTGGTTGTATACCGTGGAGGAACAATAGGGGTTGGTTGTATACCGTGGAGGAGCAATAGGGGTTGGTTGTATACCGTGGAGGATCAATAGGGGTTGGTTGTATACCGTGGAGGAACAATAGGGGTTGGTTCTATACCGTGGAGGAGCAATAGGGGTTGGTTGTATACCGTGGAGGAACAATAGGGGTTGGTTCTATACCGTGGAGGAGCAATAGGGGTTGGTTGTATACCGTGGAGGAACAATAGGGGTTGGTTCTATACCGTGGAGGAACAATAGGGGTTGGTTGTATACCGTGGAGGAACAATAGGGGTTGGTTCTATACCGTGGAGGAGCAATAGGGGTTGGTTGTATACCGTGGAGGAACAATAGGGGTTGGTTCTATACCGTGGAGGAACAATAGGGGTTGGTTGTATACCGTGGAGGAACAATAGGGGTTGGTTGTATACCGTGGAGGAACAATAGGGGTTGGTTCTATGCCGTGGAGGAACAATAGGGGTTGGTTGTATGCCGTGGAGGAGCAATAGGGGTTGGTTCTATGCCGTGGAGGAACAATAGGGGTTGGTTCTATGCCGTGGAGGAACAATAGGGGTTGGTTCTATGCCGTGGAGGAGTAATAGGGGTTGGTTCTATGCCGTGGAGGGACAATAAAAGGGAGTT